>NC_090812.1:85130665-85436498 GCF_000390325.3 Nicotiana tomentosiformis | reverse complement strand
TCTCAAAGCATATAGGACGCCGGGAATATATTAATGCAAAGTTGTTGCATAAACCGCATTTACGTACCGCTTCAAGATGTCAAAAGTAAAAAATATGCGGATCAGGGTAAATAGAAGCAATGGTGAACTGGTCAAAATAAGACAAATATTATTTTAGCTGTTTCTTGATGGTAAAATTGGTTATTGCATAAAACAACCAAAACGGTGCAAAGTTTATTTTTTACTTCAACAATGCTAACCTCAAGTAGAAAACATTTTGATGTGAGGAGTGACTCTTCATTAAAGCCATTGATTTGGCGTTTTGGGTGGATTCTTGTTTCAATCTGATTCGTAACCAATATTCTAATGTGGAGTTAAATGTTTTTCTGAAATCCAGCCAGCCACCATTTGAGTTGGTCTGCCCAGGAATTCCTTGTTTTTCTACTGCACATTATAGGCTAGTGAAAACCAATTTGTTGTACATCAAGTTCAGTGATATCTACTGTGCTTGAAAATCAACTCAAGCACAGGCACACACGGAAATATAGTGAGTGGGGTAATTTAGGAGTGAAGATGTAGTTGTTAAAAAGGTAAATAAAGGATTCTGGGGGATGATTGATTATTGTCACAGTATATTGGAGTCTTAACCTTCACACAGTGAGAAACACAGTCATGCCACAGTTATGATAAAAGAATTCTCAATAGAACAAAGTGTTGGTTGGTGCATTGGTTAAATGGCAGGTGGAGTGTTGGCCATAGTGTTTACCTTATCCAAAAAAAAAAAAGAGAAAAAAAAAGAATGCTCAATAGAAAGATACAAAGATGTGAGAAAGCTGCATCTTTTCGCTTGCAAAGATGATATCTGGTTTCGTACGAGTGTGTGCTTTGTTATAACAGGGGGAATTAAGGTCAGTTTCATTTATTTAGCCTACTACTGTTAGTTTTACTGTTGAACTTCATTTTAACAAAAAGTTATAAAACAGAAGGGAAAACATTGTGTAAATATTCTTAGCATTGGGTCTATTGCCCTTGTCGATTTCTTGGTATTTTTGTTTGGCATGTGTTTCCTGAAGGTTGGGATGGCTGGGTAATTATAGGTAATGACTAATGAAAGTTGGACATCTTTCTTAATATTGATCTTTTCAATGGACCCATATCTAAATTTCTTTGGTGAGAGGGATTTTAAGATGTTTATAGTTTTTGGGTGTTCCAAGAATTACATGTAATCCAATTGCCTCATCGATTAAATTTATGTTAAATGCTTCAGGAAGAGCAAGATCTGGTATTATTGTGCTACCTTGTGGTGCCGGAAAGTCTTTAGTAGGTGTCTCTGCAGCAAGCAGAATAAAAAAGAGCTGCCTTTGTTTAGCAACAAATGCTGTGTCTGTGGATCAATGGGCTTTCCAGTTTAAGTTGTGGTCTACTATCCGAGAAGAGCATATATGTCGTTTCACTTCTGACAGCAAAGAGCGATTCCGTGGAAATGCTGGCGTGGTGGTGACAACGTATAACATGGTTGCTTTTGGTGGGAAACGTTCTGAAGAATCTGAGAAGATCATTGAAGAAATAAGAAATAGAGAATGGGGTTTGCTCCTCATGGACGAGGTAAATGCTTTTTCTTGCAATATTTCAAATTTTGCCTTACAAATAGGCATACAATATAGAGAAAATACTATCTTTTTTCAGGTCGATGCAAAACAATCATTTATTTTGAAAGCTATCCTTAATGTACAAATATGTGTGTGGGGTGTGTGTGTGTGTGTGGGGGGGGGGGGGTATATTTACAGAAGAAATTAGCTATTTACTATTTGTTGGTTTAGTTTCCCATTTCCGTCAACTCTTGTACTCAGTTGTTACCAATAAATAATGGACAATTTAACTTTACATCTTCTTGATGACTTTGAATGAAACATGTTACTTCATAAAAATAGTAATAAATAATGGTCAATTGGAATTAATAGTAATTGCTGATTATTCTAATATGATATATCTGCATTTATTTGAATGTTTAAGATATTATTTTCACTCTATGTTAGTGCTATGTTCAACACAAGAAAATAGTTTTTTTTTTTTTTAAATTTATTTTCTGGTTCAGTACAAGTATCTTGTGGGAAATGCATGTCACAAAATTTTCCTTTAACTGTGGATAGATATTAAAGGTAAAGTTTGAATTTATATTGGCATAAATATAGTGGTCTTTTTCCTGGTATTTATGTAGGTGCACGTGGTTCCTGCACATATGTTTCGAAAGGTCATTAGTATCACGAAATCACACTGCAAACTTGGGCTTACTGGTACGTATTTCAAAAAGAGAGTTCTTGCAAATTGCTATGGTAATTTTCTTTGGTATTTCACAAAATCTAATGGACTATTTGGCTTATTAACAGCTACGCTTGTCAGAGAAGACGAGAGAATTACAGATTTGAACTTTCTTATTGGTCCCAAGTTGTATGAAGCCAATTGGTTGGATTTAGTGAAAGGAGGATTTATTGCAAATGTGCAATGTGCTGAGGTGTGGTGTCCAATGACTAAGGAGTTCTTTGCTGAATATCTGAAAAAAGAAAATTCAAAGAAGCGACAAGTATGTTCTCTTTTGTAACTGGTCCATGCTTAATGCTTAAAATAGTATTTGATGAATTTACATAATGACTTATTCATTTATTTCATTGAGGAACACAGTTTGGACCTTAGAACATAAGTAGATTTTGGCATTTGTTTTTGTGATAAGTCTGTTAAAATGGATAACAACTTGTGGGACAGTGTAATGAGAGATCTTACTGCTGTGAAAACATCATAGTTTCACTATTTACGTGATTGTATGCAAGTCTGTGAAATATGAAGGGTTAGTCCTGACAGAATGACCTTGTTCTCTCAAAGATTCTGTGAACAAAAACAATGAACTGACCTCGAGTGGAACGAGCCTAGAAGATGAATGAGTACTAAAATTTTCTTGTTCTATCCTCTCCTGACTTCTTGTATTGCCCATATTCTTAAAATCCAAATTTTGCAGTCTCTATTTCTGTTTCTCCTAGTAAGTGGGAATTATATGTGAGATTTCTGTGTTGTACTCCACAGAGATGAGTCTCCTGTACTTCCATATAAGTTGGAGTTACATGAGAGATTGAATGTCTCGTCTGCAGGGACAAGTGTCAGAAGTAATAGATTCGAACCAGTTAACTGCCACAATTACTCACCAGCATTTTCGTGTTCATTTTTTTTCCCTGCCCTTTTCCCATTTGGTAAAGCCCACACTCAAAACCCCCTGCCCAGGAGGCAACTATGGTCCTTTTCCAGTTTGCTTCCTTGGTGACTTTAACTACCAACCTCTTGATTTGAAATTCGAGTGGTCTTGTAACTTGAGCTACCTCACTTGTCTTTCCGTGTTCACTTCTTAAAGCATTTATCATCAGAACTCCAGCAAAAGGGACTGAGATGGTCCTTGGCCTTTGGAATGGGACTTGCTATTTCCAGCTTTTAATATGTCCCATACGTGGATATTGTGATATGATGGCTTTATCATTCATAATTTCTCTTTTGTAAAATCATGTTTGTTTGACTTCTGTAAGACAATTTTTCAGTAATATTCTTGAGTTCATCTCCCTTCCTTTTGGCATATTGTTACTATTCTTCTTTAACTCTTATAACCATGTGATGTTCCAGGCACTTTATGTGATGAACCCAAACAAGTTCAGGGCTTGCGAGTTTCTTATCCGTTTTCATGAGCAGCAGCGTGGGGACAAGATAATTGTATTTGCGGACAATCTTTTTGCACTTACCGAGTATGCGATGAAGCTTCGCAAACCTATGATCTATGGTGCTACCAGGTTTACACAAGATGTCATATCAAAGATTTATTGTTTCGCTATTTTAGATTCCTTTTTGTTGTTTCGTCATCTAAGATGTCTTAATGGGCAATTTATCTTGTTATGCAGCCATGTTGAAAGAACAAAAATTCTTGAGGCATTTAAAACAAGCAAGGAAGTTAACACCGTATTCCTATCCAAGGTATTATATTCAAGCAGATTTTTATGTCACCAGTTGTGCCGGAGTGTCAAAATTATTTGTGACTACTTGATTTGATGATAATGGCTTGATTATGGACTTGGGGACCAAATATTGCTCGCAGTCTTTCTTACATATGCGTGTGTGTGCATATATATGTTATATGCAGACGTTTGCATCTGTACTTGTGCGGAGTCATGAATCTCAAATTTGTAATGCCATATATCATTTGCATTTTGCTTGTTTTCAGTTAAAACATAGTCTTTTGCTACCTATTTATAAGTGTTACATTCGAAGTTATTCTTAACTTTCTCACAATAATTGTTACATTCCAAGTTTTTCTTTTGGGTAATGATGTGATTTCTGCTTTTATTTACAGGTCGGTGATAACTCCATTGATATTCCTGAGGCAAATGTTATAATACAAATTTCGTCACATGCTGGTTCAAGACGACAAGAAGCTCAACGTCTAGGGCGTATTCTTAGGGCCAAGGTTTGTCTGTTTTCTCGTTCAGAATTGCCTCCCTTGATTCTTATTTCAAATGCTAAAGTTATGATACCTGATAAAATCTCTCTAGTGAGTGATGCTCCAGGTAAATCCTTTGTACAAATAACAAGGTTATCATTGTGTTCACTATGTATTTGACCAAAAGATGGTAGTCGTCTTCATGGTTTTCAGAGGGTTTTTTGTAAGCAATGTTGACATTTAAAGAAGCGAACAAATAAACAAATCACAGTAACGACATCATATTATTTATTATCACCTTACTTTTTACGAGGGGAGAAGGTGGTTTCAATTCTGTTCCTGTATCCTTCTTTAACAAAAGAGGCTTAAAAATTTGGAAACGCACGCATCCAGGTCGAGATCAAATCCCCAACCTCTATTAGGCAAATGCGGTGCTTGACCAGTGGGCACTTTATATTATCGGTACCAACTTTCTTTGCATATTATTTACATGTATGCATAGTAAAAAATCGCTTCACTTAACTTGTATCCGTCCCCGGTCTTCTTCATCCTTTATCTGTGGCTATTAATAGTGTTGGACAAAGCGTGAACCTTCTGGTGATACTAGCTCCTTTCAGGTGGAAGTTCCTCCTGATATGCTGAGCATTATGGAATCTGTACTTGGCTCACAGACTATTCTATAAGCATCTCTATGCAAGAGGATAAACAAAAAAGCTACTTCCACGGTCTTAAACATAAAAAGTTCAAATAACTTATTTAGTGGATGTCCAAATGAACTTGTGGTTGAAAATGCCTGCATCTCTGGAAAGAAGCATTTAGTAAGTTGGAATTTCTTAATATTGCTAACTTTATCACACCTACTGGTTTTAAGCATCTCAATCAAGTATCTTTTAGGTGGTCTTATCTTTTGTGGAAGTTTATTCGGCATAAACTTGCCAGTGAGAGTCAAAAGGGAATTGTAAATTTGAAGTTAAGCTTGCTTACTCTAGGGAAATGCATGTGTGTAATCAATATCTGACCTCTGGTAATATCAAGATCTGATATCTAGATGGGCTGCAACCTTTTCTACACAACATGTGAACTATTGATAGCCCTAGTCTAAATTATCACTATGAATATTGAATCCCCTTGGTTTCTTTGAGTGTTTACTTTTTTTCTTTTTTGAAAATTCTGCCTCCGCGACTGATGTTTCCAATCAACCAGTCTTTAATTCATTGTTGGGTTGACAGGGGCGCCATCAAGATAGGGTGGCAGGAGGTAAAGAGGAGTATAATGCGTTCTTTTACTCCCTTGTGTCAACAGATACCCAGGTGCAGAATCTTTTCCTGTTTGCTAGTTTCTGTTTGTGTATGATATCTTATGCTCTTATTTGGTAATGACAATTTTAGTAGAGTATGACCTTATTAGCATGTTCAAATGCAGGAAATGTACTACTCAACCAAAAGGCAGCAGTTCTTGATTGATCAAGGTTATAGCTTTAAGGTACTGGCTTTTGGCAAAGCCACTGATAGCATACATGTTCCACCTTTTCATCTGGATACAACGATCGTTCATAGTTGCTGTTCTGACCTGTTCTTGTATTAGGTGATCACAAGCTTGCCGCCTCCTGATTCTGGGCCTGAGTTAAGCTATCACCGTCTTGATGACCAGCTTCAACTTCTTGGAAAGGTTCTTGTACTTTCTTTTTTTCTGTACATCAAGTAAAGAGTTTTTTCTTTCCGTAATATATTTTAAGATGTTGCCCAACTTATGTGCTCTTTACCTTCACCTATAGGTACTGAATGCCGGTGATGATGCAGTCGGTTTGGAGCAGCTAGACGAAGATGCAGATGATATAGCTCTTCAAAAAGCTCGTCGCTACGTGGGTTCTATGAGTGCCATGTCAGGAGCTAAAGGGATGGTTTATATGGAGTACAAGTATGGTTATTATTCAAACTTTGCAGCTTCTTGCTCATTTAATATACCAAATAACCCTCTCCGAGTTTTTCACTTGAATGGATGCTTTAGTTATATGTTTTTTCTATATTGGTTTGTGAGAGTTGGAGATTTGCTACAAATGCAGATTATGAAATGCAAATTTCAGTATAGAAAGTGAAATTCTTTTGACACTAACTACCTGTATGTCCAATGCAGTACGGGAAAGAAGCAGGGAGGCCTTATTAAAAGCAAGCCTAAAGATCCAGCCAAGAGACATCAATTATTCAAAAAACGCTTTGGTTGATTCATCCATGAGGTTTTTGGATATACTTTTCTCCATTTAATTGTTATCCATTTGTGTACCAGTTCACCAAGTAACCAGGCAACTGCTTGTTTAGTACTTGGAAAGAAGGGTAGGTACATGAGACATGGATATGAATGTAGCAAACATAAAAATATTTATAAAATGAAATTCAAAAACCACTTCTTATTTGGTTATTTTGTAGATTCTGTTTTCGATAGATTCTGTTTTCAATTTTAAAGCGAATAGATCGCTCATCAATTTCACTTTAATCTCAAACTTGTAGGGGGTGGTCAAATGAGTCCTTTATTTCCATTCTGCTTTATCTGGTCAAACTTGTAGGAGCCTTGGTGTAATTGGTAAAGTTGTTGCCATGTGACTAGGAGGGTCACGGGTTCGAGGTTGTTTTTCGAGCCGTGGAAACAACCTCTTGCAGAAATGCAAGGTAAGGTTGCGTACAATAGACCCTTGTGGTCCGGCCCTTCCCTGGACCCCGCGCATAGCACGAGCTTAGTGCACTAAGCTGCCTTTCTTTTTAATTTTTTTTTTATCCGGTCATTATTATCGAGCATTTCTTCTGCAGTTTTTTTGGAAGTAGCCATGCCAATGGATATTTTGGCCAATATACAATTGTAGGAGCATAATTTACATGCTAGAGCATAATTTTGGCCAATATACAATAGTTCTAGGATTCAACTTGCCTCGCTAGTGCTTCACCAATTTTGAGGGTATCGTCTATGAAACACAATTTATTGAATTTTTTGTTTCGTACTGATATGTATGTATGTGTATACACACATACATCACGATATGGTTCCTAAAAATGTGAAAAAACAAATTTGGAATACTAAAATTTATAGCAGGAAGTCATGATCTAGGAAAGAAAAATAAAACACAACCCTATGGCTAATTTTCTTCTTTCAGCCTCAGCTTTAAAGTTAATGTCGAGGTGCAAATACCAATGAAATACGAAGGCTTGCCTATCTTACCTGTATGTTGATATTTTCCGTATTAATCTGCGCTACAAGTCCTGTTTTACTGTGAAGAAAAAAGTACAGCAAAATGCATTAATTTTAATTGCATCATTTATTTTTATTTTTTTGCTAGGACAACATATTGGAGCAATTGTAAAGTCGTCTCCGTGTGACGGTCATGAGTTCGAACCATGAAAACAGCCACTAATGCTTGCATTAGAGTATGCTGTCTATATGATGCCCCTTGGGGTGTGGTCCGGATGTTTTATGCATCGGGCTGACATCACGCTCCTTGGGGTGCAGTCTTTCTCCGTATCCCGTATAAATCTGGGATGCTTTGTGTATCGGGCTGTCAAATGCTAGAATAACATAGCCAAATTAAAAGAAAAATAAACTCGTTACTACTAAATCTGGATTGCAGTGTCAATGATTTGGCATCGACTAGATAAGAACACAATCTTCAAAGTAGAGTTTCTATTCCAAAGTATCATTTGAAAATGATAGTTTGGTTTGTGAAAACTATACGCAGTGAAGTAGTCCTTGTCTCCTTTGCATTTCTTGTTATCCGAATATGTACTTAAAAAGTCGCTGTTACACAAAGAAGACACTGCTTAAAGCCTTAAATTGATTGATGCCTATTGACAGGACTGTTTTCTTTTTATCAACTTGGAGTTAGTTCAAAATTCTCGAGAATGCAAATATCAGCTCCGAGCACAGCTTAAAACAAGATTCCACAATCATTTTTCCCTTTTCGGCATCCGCTATTTGAGACATACTAGCTCGAGTAAATTAGATTCGTGCGTGATAGACCAACTACAGTGTGTACGCAAACCTTACCCCTACCTTATGAAGGTAGAGATGTTATTTCTGAATGACCCTCGGGTCGAGAGGAGCGGGATAGACCAACTAAAGAATAAAATATTTTCGACCGAGAAGTTTTCTATTTTCAGAATTCGAACTAGAGACATGAGAAATATTCTATAATTACAAACACACAACTAGCATATTAGAAAAGCTTCTTAAGAAAAATAGAAAGGTAGTGGCTGAATGGCTTCTCTACAAGTTGAAATAGCTAGAATAACTTTGTGACCATAGACCATAGGGTTTGAAAAAGGAAGAAATAGGGACAGAAAATGACCTGCGTAATGGAAACTCTTACCTGTTAAAATTGGTTTTCGAGAGTCGTAGGGACCTAAGTTTTACTAGAAAAATGAAGCCTTTTCCAAGAATGGGCGGTTCTAATAATTAGAGCTTTGCACACAGAGAAGAAAATTATGAAACAAGTTAACGGCATCGTATATTTTAATAATTGCAAAGATATACCAATTGAAAAATTTCCAAGAATCAATTACACTTAACGGTGTTGGAAAAAAACAAATTAAGATGTTGATGAATCCCATATATCTAGTTGGGAGTTTAACTTCTACAGAGGAAGTAAAAGTTGTTATACTGTCAAGTAGTGGGGAGTCAGAAATTTTAGTAGGGTGACTCAAAATAAAAAAAAAATATATACGAAGAAATCAAGAGAATTTTACATTTACTATATATACATAGAAAATAATTCTGAGTTAGTATATATAGTGTAATAATTTTTCGGCGAAAGGGTTCGTTCCCTTCCACCCTTGGCTCTGCCCATGTTATCAGGCTATCATTTAAAATATAATTATAAGTAATTACTTATCATAAGTGGGACTAGTAACTTATAAGTAATTACTTATCATAAGTGGGACTAGTAACTTAAAAAATAAGCCAAGTAATTTTTTGTAAATGATAGAACTCTAGTAGTAGTAGTGTTAAAATACTATAAAAAATTAATCTAAATAGCCGTCCATCCAACTACTTGAACTAAAAATAGTCGGAAGAGGCGGCAATTGGATCTTCATTAGCAGCCATAACAAAAAGGAAGGGTCAAAGTATATAATGTCTGATCTCAGACTTGAAAGGCAACTTTAGTTGTTATTATTCATATATACCTATAATATGTCTCAAACTTTCCTTGACATTACCTAAAATGAGAATATTGCTAGTTACAAACTCAGAAAGCAGTGGACATAAGGTCCATGTCACAAAAAAGAAGGCAAAATACATAAGTAGCCACCTGACCTATGGTCAAATCCCCGTTACACACTTTCGGGGAACGAATATTACTTTACACACCCAACCTTTCCAAAGTATATCTAAGACATACCACTTTTGCTACGTGGCACGCGCGTGCGTAACAACAGAGATAAGAGTGTGAACCCTCTGAAAAAGCATTCCCAAATATATTTAAGTGCCACGTGTCAAAATTTTATATATTTTCTTTTCTTAATTAGTGGGTCCCCATAACCCCACCCTCTCCTTCTCTTCTTCTTCTTACTTACATACCACCTCTCCCCGTTTTCCTCTGTTTTCTCCCAACCCCTTCCCCCTTTTTTCATCTTCTTAACATGTAATTTACTAATCTATTAAACCCATCATAAAGAATTAATCAAATAACTTGCTGTAAATTTTCTTTAAGAGTGGCTACAAAAATTCTTTTGCTTCTTTTTCTACCATTAAGACCCACTTTATATAAATCGAAAAAAGAATTATATTTCTTGAAAATGGCTGAAATTATACAATTCTTCAGTTCTATTTCCTTCATCTTCAAGATTCGTTACTATTATGACATGTTAATCATGGAGGAAAGATTTTGGTTGGCGATGGAGGAAAACGAGAAGGGTTTAGGGGGTAGAGATTGTGTTTATTATTGGTGGTGGAGTGGTTCTGAAGGGGTGGTTGGGGCATGAGGGGGTTCAAGATTTGATGAAGAAGAGAAAAAACGGGGAAAATGGGTTTGGTTTTGGGGCGTAGATAGAGGAATCTTATGGTGGCTGCCATTGTTGTGGTCGCTTCTGATTTAATGGTGAGAGACCTGGAGGAAAGAACAAATAACCGAAAATTGAGCAAACACCAGATATGGATTTTATTGCTTTCACATCTTATCCACCACATATTTTCAAAAACGACGTTGCTGATTCTTGCAACAGAAAAATATTAACTTATGCTCTTTAAGACATCAAATCTGATAAACAATACATAAAGACGTCATCCCAGAACATCAAAGTAACAAACACACAAGTAGGCTTAGATGGATGAATGCCGCTTGAGAGTTCTAAAAGAAGGGAAGATTATGGAGAAATGTTTCAGCGAACTTTAGAGAAACAACTCTATTTCAGAGCTTAAGAGATTTCTACCATCTGGTCGTCAAACCTATTATTAAGAAATGTTAGTTTACAGATATGTATAGTGTAGTCTCGTCCCACATTGGAAGAGGAGTAATATCTCCTTGTAGTGTATAGCTATAAATAGGGACCTCTTGTATTGTATTTATCATCCAATATCAATAACATATTTTCTCCCGTGCCTTCTCACAAGAAAAAAAAAGGGTCTCAAAATCAAGGTTTAGAGACATGGATAACACTCTGAGATACCAACACCATGCTGCAAGGAAACTCTTGGAAATAAAATAAAAAAGGCTTGATAAGTTAATCCGGAGAGTTTTCGGTTCCTTGCCTCAATCAGAAAATAAAACTAGTCACAAACGTGCCAATCTAATCAGCAGCACTTTGGACTTCAAAACGGTGCGCCCTCACATGTATGGGAAGAGGTGGAACCGATTACCAGACCAAATAAAGTGCTGACTAATCTAGGTTGACCAACTTCAAATTTCTTAGGAGTAAACTAGAACCTAAGGGAATATGATTGAACATAATGAGATGTGATAAGATCTAAAATTGGACTTCATAATCCAACAGGTCTAACAAGAACATGAAGATTAAAAGCTGAATAGGATAAGTGGATTGAATGAAATTATGTAATTCAGATCACCGACACAAAATATTGTCCAAGTGTTTGAGCAATTTTATTGTTGAATTCATATAGGCCCATAATCAATAGCTGACTAAAATGCAAATACACTATGATTTATGCTAGCTAATATCGAGAAATTCATCCAATCCATCTCGTTTACCACAATAAGTGATCAGCCAAAGAGAAGACGGTATACCACAAAGATAAAAGAGGAAGGAAACTACAAACAAGCATTCTCTAGACCACATACGTTTAAGAAAAAGACGAAAGAAAAATTCTTCTCACGCATTCAATAAAAAAAAATCAGATCATATCAAGCTTTACCTCATCAAACTTCGTGGCAAACAAGTTTAGCGAAGTGAGAATTCCTCCATTTGGCCCAAGATTGAATTGCTTCATGACTTCCTTGTATCGAACAGTGTCTCTAATATCAATATTTGCACCAAATGGAAGGGTCAAGGTGGGGAGTTCTTGGAGGGAGGGAGCCGAGGGTCTATCGGAAACAGCCTCTCTACCCCAGGGTAGGGGTAAGGTCTGCATACACACTACCCTCCCCAGATCCCACTAGTGAGATTATACTGGGTCGTTGTTGTTGTTGTTGTTGGGAGGGTCAAGACGGCAGGATCAAGGTTCAAAACATAACCCCGCATATTGGATGCCATTGTGTGGAAAACAAGCCGATGGAGAAACGTTGTTTTACCACTACCTAGTCATCAAATTAAAACAAGTTCTATAAGTTCAACCCTTCAACATAAAATGAAAAAAAAACTTGGGCAATACTTGTGTTTAACCAATAGTATATATATCAACTCCATAAGCCAAATAAACAGGACTTTACCAGCCATCCCAACCACTATGATAATGATCGGTTTTTTCTTGAAAGTGGAGGATGATCCCTCGATATTAAGCTTTTTCATCGAGTTAGATATGTCATCTTTCCCTGAACCTATGACCAAACAAATTAGGAAGAAAAAAAGAAGAATATTAATCAAGGCTTAGCTTCTTCTGTTGTACAGTGGTCATTCTGAAGAATTGTAAAAGTAATCCAAATTAGGAATATTACCTTACTGTCAACTTGCATCGAACCCTCAACCTCTTCTGGTACCTTTGAATCAATCTCCATTCAGGATATCTGCTAAATCAATGAGGTCTTCGGTCACCCTCAATGTGATTATTCCCCCAATTTAAAATAACTACGATTGTATCAACAGTAAGAGCACAAAGGAAGCTAGCAAAGATGGCGATAATTAATAAATGTAGGAACATCACGAAAACCCTGCATCAAATTCCATGAGGATGCTGCCGAAGGCTAATTGTTTTCAAACTACAGTGGATAATTCTTTCTTCTTCTTCTGGTTAAGCAAAAAGCCCAAACTAATTTTAACTTTTGATAAAGCTCAAGCTAGTGATATTGTTCTCAAGCTAGTGATACTGTTTTCGAACTAGTGCAGAAACTTCTCAAATTCCATGCAGAACATGACATAAATTGTCTCAACAGCACTGCATCAGCTTTAAACGACTAAAGAAAAAACATAGTGTCGTTGGGCTACGATTCGGGGCACTCATCTTTTCATTTTATATACACAAATGGATTTAAAAGAGTTAGTAATAATTATGACAACCTAAAGCAAAATATAAACTTTAATCATCTCTAAATGGCTAGATTGCTTCCCATGTTATGTTGAATACGGACCCCATTCTAATGGCAGTTCAAGCTACGATAATCAGAACAATAAAAGATTATAGTAAAAAATACTTTTAAGTAAACACAAGCCACGAATAGAAACTCAAATAATAACCCGACAACATAGAGCACCTTTTAACACCCCATTCTATGAAGATACTCAAAAATTAAAAAAAAAACCCGTATTGAAGCTCATTGAAGAGCAAATAATTTAGCGGAAAATCATTTGAACAACTACTGAAACTCAAATGCCAAAAGTCTTCATTTTTTTTTCTAACTTATATGTCAATGTCATCAGCTCGGCGAACAAAGTCCGCAAGTTTTTACAAAATATTCACAACACAAACTAACAATGGCCAGAGACAGGAAGTTTTTGGGACAAAGCTAGATTTATGCAAGGCAGCAAATAAATTTCAATAGTACTTTTACTTTTCCCAGAAAATCAATGATGTAAAAACTAGTTATCTTGGTGGAACTCGAGCAACTTACTGAAATTGGTAGGGGAAGACACGCCGGAGTGGAAGCAATGGATGGTTTTGCTTTTTGACGGGAGGGAGAATAAGTTTACACTATGTTTGGATCATTGTTACCCATCGTTTTATAATGTATTGTATTGTATTGTACTGTATTGTATTGTATCGTTTTATGGGTACAATGTTTGAATAGATCGTATCGTTTGCTGTTGTTAAATAACATTTTTGTTATTTGGTTTGACTGTATCGTACTATACTGTAACTGATAGGTTCACTAAAATACCCCCGATTGTTTAAATAAAATTTATCAAGAATTACACTCCCCACGGTGTGGGATAATACTGGGTATGTTGTTGTTATCAAGAATTACACATAAAAATAATTTAAGAAAATATCTTTTTACTAAATTATCATTAATTACGTAGCTTGGAAACAAGAGCAAAAACCTGGAAAAAAAAAGGTTAACTAATATTAGCAATAACAAAAAAAAATTAAAACGATGGAAAGAGACAAAGATCAAACGTTGGATAAATATAACGGGGCAAGCCAACTTTAGAAAAAATTGAAGAAGACAAAGTAGGTCAATAGGTTGGAGATTTGGAGTTAAAATAAAAAAAATTAAATGATAAAATAGAATTATGGAGTAATAAGTAAGGGCATAATTAGAAAAGAAAATAAGAAACGATCCCACCACACCAAATCGATTATTTCATAAAATGGGGCTTTTGGTTGTTCCGGAACAATGCATTTAACAATACGATACAATCGATTTTAAATAAATCAAAAAAAACATTGCTTTAGAGAGAAAGAACATGAAGTAAATACTTTGTTATACTTAAAAAAACGGGGGAAAAAAATAAGAAAGGAAAAGGTGAGAATGAGCCCCAATAATATTAGGTCGGAGAAATAAACAAAAAACATTAGTAGTTGCATGTTTGCCCAAACCTCTATCATCAGCTTATTTTAAAAAGTAATTTTCAAAAATATACTTTTTTAGGAAGTAATTTATATTTAGTTAATCTATACTATATTAAAAGCAGGAAGGCCCTTAGCGAAATATCGTTCGCCTTTTTTACCCTTTAAAAATAAATTTCATACTAAACAAAATAGTCATTTGATTATTTTTCTAATATTTAGGACTTCAAAATCAACTAATATTCCGCTTATTAAATCTTTCCTTATTTGGATGATGTAAAAATTCCTAATATTCAGGACTTCAAAATCAACTAAATTCCTTATTAGGAATTTTTACATCATCCAAATAAGGAAAGATTTAATAAGCGGAATATTAGTTGATTTTGAAGTCCTAAATATTAGAAAAATAATCAAATGACTATTTTGTTTAGTATGAAATCTATTTTTAAAGGGTAAAAAAGGCGAACGATATTTCGCTAAGGGCCTTCCTGCTTTTAATATAGTATAGATTAACTAAATATAAATTACTTCCTAAAAAAGTATATTTTTGAAAAATACTTTTTAAAATAAGCTGATGATAGAGGTTTGGGCAAACGTGCAACTACTAATTTTTTTTGTTTATTTCTCCGACCTAATATCATTGGGGCTTATTCTCACCTTTTCCTTTCTTTTTTTTTTTTTTTCTCTGCTCCTAATCTGTGTATTTATCTGGTGGTTTATGTTGATGATATTATTATTACTCGCAATGATCAGGATGGTATTACTAATCTGAAACAACATCTCTTTCAACACATCCAGACTAAGGACCTTGGCAGATTGAAGTACTTTGTAGGTATTGAGGTCGCTCAGTCTAGTTCAGGTTGTTATTTCACAAAGGAAGTATGCTTTAGACATTCTTGAGGAGACAGGAATGATGGGCCGCAGACCTGTTGACACTCCTAGGAATCCGAATGCTAAGTTTCTGCCAAGATAGGGGGGAGCCTCTTAGCAATCCTGCAAGATATATGCGGCTGGTTGGCAAATTGAATTACCTTACAATGACTAGACCTGACATTTCATTTCCTGTGAGTGTTGTAAGTCAGTTTATGGACTTTCCCTGCGATAGTCATTGGGATGCAGTTGTTCGCATTCTTCGGTATATAAAATCAGCTCCAGACAAAGGACTACTATTCGAGGATCGAGGCCATGAGCATATTGTTGGATACAAAGATGCTGATTGGGCAGGGTCACCTTCTAATAGACGTTCCATATCTGGATATTGTGTTTTAATAGGAGGTAATTTCGTCTCTTGGAAAAGCAAGAAACAGAATGTAGTTGCTCGATCTAGCGCAACATGTGAGCTAGTTTGGATCAAACAATTGCTCAAAGAATTAAAATTTGGAGTAATCAGTCAGATGGAACTTGTGTGTGATAATCAAGTTGCCCTTCATATTGCATCAAATCCAGTGTTCCATGAGAGTACCAAACACATTGAGATTGATTGTCACTTCATCAGAGAAGAATCTCAAGAGATATTGTTACAAAGTTTGTGAAGTCAAATGATCAACTTGCAGATATTTTCACCAAGTCCTTCACTGGTCCTCGTACAAATTATATATGTAACAAGCATATATATAATTTATATGCACCAGCTTGAGGGATAGTGTTAGAGTTAGTTCATGTATAGTGTCCCACATTGATAAAGAAGGCTTTAGGTATATGTAAACATTGTATATAAATAGGGCTATTGTAAAACACTTAACATATATCAATAAAATATTTCTCCTGTTCCTTTATTTCTCAAGGAGATTACCCACCAAACTTACTAATACATTTTTATTCATAGTAGGGGGGTCAGAATTTGGACAACTAACAGTAGTTCTACCGGTTGGAAAAATCATCCGCAAGGAGGCAATCCATGAAAACTAGTTAAAGGAGGGATCAATAATTTTATTTCACGGCCAGGTCATTTTCTAGTTAAATTTTCTCCCTCCGACTCAAATTGAATGTCCACTTTCCTTTTGTTGGTTGTTAGAAAGTAATGCGAATTTAGATAACAAATGTATATACACACAAATAATGAAATCAGATCCCCATTTCCTATTCCTATAGAAACTGTCTCCTCCATCCTAAAAGATTTAGGAAGTAACTATTGACTCCAAAATACTCCCTGCTTAACTTTGAAAGTCACATATTCCCTTATTTAACATTTGATGATACATCCTTCTGTATTGGTGGAAAAAAGACATTACACGTGGAATATTAGTAAGCTGACGAAGCATGACGCGTGGAACAATAGCATAGTGACAAGTGGCACTCTCAATTAATAGAATTAAGAATATAAGGAAGGTACAGGGGAAACACCCACGAGACAGTACAAAACAGAGGATCGGGCCTGACAGTTGTCAAAGAAGAGGCGAGAACGGAATGAATAAAGGTAAAAAAGAAGGGAAGATACACGAACCAGAAGTAAATAAGGGGAATCAGAGCCGTTATAAGGCATTTATAGCTACAAATACGTCAGTTATGGTTATCTATCATAACGGGCAATCAATACAATTAATGCTCATAATGAATTCGAATTAAGTGGGGAAAACGTTATGATTGTACGCCCCTATATAAAGATAAAGAATTTTATTTGTAAGGACAAGTTCCAAGTACTACTGAAATACATTCTATAATTCTCTGCTTTATCAAAGTTATTTTTTGGTTAAACAAATTGGTTCCGTTACCGGGAATCTGATAATCTTTTCACTTTCCAAATTCTTCTTTCTGACAACCAACTATGTCAACTGTTAATGACAATAACAAGCTGAACCCACATGAGGGAACTCCACCACTCCTCTCTCCAACAGGATCCCCTCGTCAGTCCCGTGAAGGATCACCTGAAAGATCTACATCACACGCTAATGACCAACAAGGGGACGAACAAACTGTCGAACAGGACGCTTTAAAGCAATTGATTGCAGAACACGTGAATAGTGCTCTTCAAGCCTTTGTTATGGGATTGCCTAATGCGCCACAAACTCCTCCACCGGTCAATACAACAACTTTAGAAAACCCACGCTCGGGGCTCGACAATTCTGGAAGTGGAGGAATTCCCAATGAATCTCGTGATGGGAGGTCAGGTAAACCAAATAATTCTGATTTACAAAGTTTGGTACTAACTTTGCAGAAACAGTTGAAAGAGCAAAATGACGCATAGAGCAAATACCTGGCGTACCACCCGTGATTAAAGGGGTAGATATTGATAAATATTCACAACAACCCTGGAAGCCAAGTGCAGCTCCTTTGCCAATTCCTAAAAAGTTTAAAATGCCTGATATTCCAAAATATGATGGAACAACTGACCCTCGATATCACGTAACTGCGTTCACAACTGGCGTGAAGGGCAATGATTTAACCAAGCAGGAAATCGAATCAGTTTTGGTTAACAAATTTGGTGAAACACTCACGAAAGGAGCATTAACGTGGTATTCTCTTTTACCTGAAAGCTCTATTGATTCTTTTGCTGAGCTTACTGATTCATTCATAAAAGCACATTCGGGAGCTCAGAAAGTTGAAAAAAGGATGGAAGACATCTTTAAGATAAAACAAGGAAATACAGAATTATTCAGGGAGTTTGTGGATAGATTCCAACGGGAGAGGATGATGCTACCACGAGTACCTGACAACTGGGCAGCTATGGCATTCGCAAGCAATCTAAACGAGAAAAGTTCAGAAGCCACGAGGAGACCGAAGGAAAGTTTGCGAGAATTTCTAGCAACAACGTAGAAACGTGTACATCACGAAGCTGCGGATAGAAGAAGATACGGTTGCACAGCCAAGGGTTGATGAAAGAGCAGAATCGAGACGTTCAGAATCAGAAAAAAGAACCGAAAAAACAGATATGAACCTTACATGGGACCTGCAGGGCGAGATTCTCGGTTTAAACAAGAAAACATAAGATCTGAATCGAGATCAAGGCAAAAAGATACGGGCTCTTCATCTAGATTCAGAAAGGAACGGGATGCACGAGGCAGTGACTCCAATACACATGCGAAGATCAGAGATTTCAGTTTTAGCGTCAGTACCTCCGAGTTAGTAGCTGTTTTAAGAGGTATGGGAGATAAGGTGCGATGGCCTAAATAAATGAGATCAAACCCGAGCAAAAGAAATCCAGATTTCTGGTGTGAATTTCACAACGATCATGGTCATAGAATAACAAATTGTAGATTACTACAGGGAGAAGTTGAGCATTTGTTGAAGCAGGGTTATTTAACTGACCTGTTCAGCGAGAAAGGTAGATAATCATATATGAAGAATAGACAAGAGCCTCCGAAACCCCCGTCTACAAAAAGAACGGTCAATGTAATAACCGGGGGAGATGAGGTCAATGGTGTGACATATACAGCTGCAAAAAAGACGTCAAAAGTCACGGTCACTCATGGGAAGCGAGTTCGCCAAGTCTTGGATGAAGACAGTATAACATTTGATGATGAAGATGCGGACGACTTGATAATTCCTCATAATGATGCATTGGTAATATCTCTACTTGTACACGATACTAACGTTAAACGAGTTTTGATTAACCCAGGTAGCTCCGTAAATATCATTTTACTAAGGGTGGTGAATGGAATGTAAGCTAACGACAAGGTGATACCAAAGGCACGGTCTTTGTCTGGATTTGATAATTCAAGCGTTATCACAAAAGGGGAAGTAGTGCTTACCACGTTTGCAGAGGGAGTTATCAAGGATACAAAGTTCCAGGTGATAGATGCAGACATGTCTTATAATATAATTCTAGGAAGACCATGGATTCACGATATGGATGTTGTACCGTCCACATTGCATCAAGTAATTAAATTTCCTTCACAATAGGGGATTCGACAAATCCGTAGAGATCAACAGGCTTCTAGAAGTATCAATTCAGTGGTGGTTACAAGCACAATGAACGATGTTGCAGACGAGAAATAGCGACTACAGAATTCAGTTGAGGATGTAGTAATACAAACCTCAACTGAAGGCAATCCAGGACAGACAGATGTTGATTCAAGACCCGATGTTATTCAAGATGTTAGTTTACAGATATATATAGTGTAGTCTTGTCCCACATTGGAAGAGCAGTAATATATCCTTGTAGTGTATAGCTATAAATAGCGACCTCTTGTATTGTATTTATCATCCAATATCAATAACATATTTTCTCTCGTGCCTTCTCACATGGTATCAGAGCATTAGTAAGAAAAGATCGCTGTGCGTCATTCCGGCGTTAAGCGGGAAGAAAGAACTTAGTCATCGTGCAATTTTTCCGGTGCCTAAGGCTTGTCTAACTGAAAGTCACTTTCTGTCGGTGTTGTGCTAAAACCAACACCACCATGAGGTAGATCACCCTCCAACGCCCAACCCCTGAAATTTTATCCGGCAGAAAAGCAGCCACGCTCCTCCACGAGCCGGCAACAACTTTTCCGGCGAGGGTTCTGGCCATTTTTTGGCGAAGCTTCTTCAGGACAATGTGCTCTCCTCAAAATTCCGAGCCTACCCATCTAATTCAAATCTAATTCCGACCATTTTTGTATTTTTCCGGCGTGAACAGTGACTTTTCCGACCATTTTTTGAAAATATTTCTTCAGGACAGCTTGCTCGCAAGGGAATTCCGAGTCTATCCATCCTGATCATTGTAGCGATATGGGAACCGATGCTTTGAATAGTCGGATGGTTTCTTTAGCAGATTATATTGAATTCTTTCAGTACAAAGCATGTAAGCAGACATCTTCTGAGATAGCTTCTGTTGTTCAAACAGGTAATGGCGTGACTTGTTTCTCCCAATCTTCATCCTCTGAGTCTTGGGTCATTGATTCAGGTGCATCAGATTATATTTCTGGTAACAAATCTCTTTTCACTACTATTTCGTATTCTCAATCTCTTCCAAAAGTCACAATGGCCAATGGGTCTCAAACCATGGCAACTGCAATAGGTCAAGCAAGCCCACTTCCTTCCTTACCTTTAGATTCAGTCCTTTATGTTCCCAATAGTCCTTTTAATCTCATAATTGTTAGTCGCTTAGCCAAATCACTTAAATGCGCTGTTTTATTTCTTGATGACCATGTTTTTATACAGGAACGCAGTACGGGGCGGATCATTGGTACCGGACGTGAATCAAACGGACTTTATTACCTTATCCTTGCTAAATCACATGGACTCACATCTTGTCTTCCTTCTACAACTTGTCCTGTTACTGATTCACAAGATTTATTACATAAACAGTTGGGACATCCCAGTTTGTCAAAATATCAGAAAATGGTATATGGTTTATCTCACTTGTCAGCTCTAGAGTGTGAGTCATGTCAGCTCGGTAAGCATACTCGCTCCCATTTCCCTCGACGACTTGATAATCGAGCAGAGTCACCTTTTACTTTAGTCCATTCAGATGTTTGGGGTCCTAGTCGGGTCAGTTCCACCTTGGGATTTCGCTACTTTGCCAGTTTCATTGATGATTATTCAAGATGCACTTGGATATTTTTGATAAAAAATTGATCTGAGCTGTTTTCTATTTTCCAAACCTTCCACACTGAAATTCAAAATCAATTTGGGGTTTCTATTCGCACATTTCGTAGTGATAATGCCCGAGAGTATTTCTTCCCCATTTCAGCAGTTTATGAAATCTCATGGGATTATTCATCAAACATCTTGTCCGTACACATCTCAACAAAATGGGGTAGCTGAAAGAAAGAATAGACATCTTATTGAAACTGATCGTACCCTACTCATACAATCTCATGCTCCGTTGCATTTTTGGGGGGATGCAGTTCTTACATCTTGTTATCTTATTAATCGTATGCCGTCTTCAGCTATCCAGAACCAAGTTCCATTCTCTGTCATGTTTCCCCACTTACCTTTGTTCTCTCTTCCACCCCGTATCTTTGGAAGCACTTGTTTTGCCCATAACCTTACTCCAAGAACAGATAAGTTAGCTCTTCGTGCTCTTAAGTGCGTATTTCTAGGTTTCTCGAGAACACAAAAGGGGTATCGATGCTACTCTCCTGACCTCCAACGGTACCTTATATCCGCTGATGTTACCTTCTTTGAAACCCAATCATACTTCACAGGTTCAGGTCATCACTTAGATATTTCTGAGGTACTACCAGTTTCATCTTTTGGAGATTCAGTCACTCCAGCTCCACCACCTACAGCTCCATTGTAGCTCCACCACCTATAGCTCTAGTACCACCACCTACAACTCCAGTTGTAGCTCCACCACCTACAGCTCCAGTTGTAGCTCCACCACATATAGCTCCAGTTCCTCCGCATAATCCAGTTCAACCTTCTGCAGCTCCACCACTCTTGACTTATCATCGTCGTCCACATCCAGCATCAGGACCGGGTGATTCACGCCCCACATTAGATTCTGCACCTACTGCGGACTTGTCTCCTCTTAGTCAACCAATTGCACTCCGCAAAGGTGTACGATCCACACTTAATCTTAATCCCCACTATGTCGGTTTAAGTTATCATCGTCTGTCGTCACCTCATTATGCTTTTATATCTTCTTTGTCCACTGTTTCTATCCCTAAGTCTACAGGTGAGGCACTATCTCATCCAGGATGGCGACATGCTATGATTGACGAAATGTCTGCTTTACATGCGAGTGGCACTTGGGAGCTTGCTCCTCTGCCTGCAGGTAAGTCTACTGTTGGTTGTCGTTGGGTTTATGCAGTCAAAGTCAGCCCGGATGGCCAGGCTTAAGGCTCGTCTTGTTGCAAAAGGATATACTCACATTTTTGGGCTTGATTATAGTGATACTTTCTCTCCCGTAGCTAAAGTAGCATATGTTCGTCTCTTTTTGTCCATGGCTGTTGTACGTCATTGGCCTCTTTATCAGTTAGACATTAAGAATGCTTTTCTCCACGGTGATCTTGAGGAAGAAATTTATATGGAGCAACCACCAGGTTTTGTTGTTCAGGGAGAGTTTAATGGTTTGTGTGCAGATTGCGCAGGTCACTATATGGTTTGAAACAGTCCCCTCGAGCTTGGTTTGGTAAGTTCAGCACAATTATTCAGGAGTGCAGCATGGCTCGTAGCGAGGCTGATCACTCTGTGTTTTATCGGCAGTTTGCTCCTAATCTGTGTATTTATCTAGTGGTTTATGTTGATGATATTGTTATTACTGGCAATGATGAGGATGGTATTACTAATCTGAAGCAACATCTCTTTCAGCACTTCCAGACTAAGGATTTGGGCAGATTGAAGTATTTTCTAGGTATTGAGGTTGCTCAGTCTAGCTCAGGTATTTTTATTTCACAGCGGAAGTATGCCTTAGACATATTTGAGGAGACTGGAATGATGGGTTGCACACTTATTGACTCTCCTATGGATCTGAATGCTAAGCTTCTACCTGGACGGGGGAGCCTGTTAGAGACCCTACGAGATATAGGAGGTTGGTTGGCAAATTGAATTACCTCACAGTGACTAGACCTGACATTTCTTTTCCGGTGAGTGTTGTAAGTCAGTTTATGGATTCTCCATGTGATAGTCACTGGGATGCAGTTGTTCGCATTATTCGGTATATAAAGTCAGCTCCAGGCAAAGGATTACTATTCGAGGATCGATGCCACGAGCAGATTGGTAGGTACACAGATGCTGATTGGGCAGGATCACCTTTTGATAGACGTTCTACGTCTGGATATTGTGTTCTAGTATGAGGTAATTTGGTCTCGTGGAAGAGCAAGAAACAGAATATAGTTGCTCGATCTAGCGCCGAAGCCGAATATCGGGCCATGGCTATGGCGACGTGTGAGTTAGTTTGGGTCAAGCAGTTGCTCAAAGAGTTAAAGTTCGGAGAAATCAGCAAGATGGAACTGGTGTGTGATAACCAAGCTGCTCTTCATATTGCGTCAAATCCGGTGTTCCATGAGAGGACTAAACACATATAGATCGACTGTCTCTTTGTAAGAGAAAAAATACTTTCAGGAGATATTCTTACAAAGTTTGTAAAGTCGAACGATGAACTAGCAGATATTTTGACTAAGTCTCTTACTGGTTCTCGTATTAGTTACATGTGTAACAAGCTCGGTACATATGATGTGTATGCACCGGCTTGAGGGGAGTGTTAGTTTACAGATATGTATAGTGTAGTCTTGTCCCACATTGGAAGAGGAGTAATATCTCCTTGTAGTGTATAGCTATAAATAAGGACCTCTTGTATTGTATTTATCATCCAATATCAATAACATATTTTCTCCCGTGCCTTCTCACACAAGAGCCAGAAGAAAATGAAAACATGAAGACAACTACTGAAGAACTCGAAGCTGTAGTGCTATTTAAACACTGGCCAGACAGAAAAGTTTACATCAGAGCAAATCTAAGCCCAGAAATGAAAGATAAGTTAATTGAATTTTTAAAAGCTAACGTAGATTGCTTTGCTTGGTCGCATTCAGATATGACAGGTATACCACCGGAGGTAATGATTATGAGGACCCATCATACCCACTTGTCAAGCAGAAGAAGAGGAAGCAAGGATCCTTCAAAAATCAAGTGATCCAAGATGAGGTACAAAAGCTTTTAAAAATTGGGTTGATACGAGAGGTGAAATACCCTAACTGGTTAGCTAATACTGTGGTAGTTCCAAAAAAAGAATGGGAAATGGCGAGTTTGTGTAGATTATACTGATTTAAACAAAGCTTGTCTTAAAGATTCGTTCCCTTTACCGCATATAGATCAACTAATTGATTCCACCGCAGGACATGAGTTGTTAAGTTTTTTAGATGCATATTCACGTTATAACCAAATAAAGATGGACCCACTAGATGAAGAAAAAACTTCGTTTATCACAGATAGGGGGACTTACTGTTATAAAGTCATGCCATTTGGTCTAAAAAATGCTGGAGCCACGTACCAAAGATTGGTAACTAAGATGTTCCAGGAACATCTGGGAAAAACTATGGAAGTCTATAGTGAGGATATGCTAGTCAAGTCAGTACAAGCCGGAGATCATTTTCAGCACATGTCAGACACTTCCAAAATTCTCCACAAATACAATATGAAGCTAAATCCAGAAAAATGTGCTTTTGGCGTGGCTTCAGGTAAGTTTTTAGGTTTCTTGTTTCTAACAGGGGTATTGAAGCAAATCCTGCACAAATCAAAGCTATTGAGGAAATACCGGATGTTCTCACAAGCAAAAAAGAAGTGCAGAGATTAACAGAAAGAATAGCAGCCTTGGGGAGGTTTATTTCAAAATCATCAGAAAAGAGTTTTAAACTCTTTTTAGTATTGAAAAAGCAAAATCAATTTGAATGGACTGGCGAATGCCAACAAGCCCTCAAGGACTTAAAATTATATTTGACAAATCCGCCCCTTCTAGCCAAACCAAAAGACGGAGAAAGGCTGCTTATTTATCTTGTCGTGTCGGAAGTGGCGGTAAGCACAGTGTTGGTACGAGAAGATAAAGGTAAACAATCTACAATTTATTATGTTAGTAAATCTTTGTTAGATGTTGAGACTTGATATCCTCACTTAGAAAAACTCGCTTTAGCATTAATTATGGCATCTAGAAAATTGATACCTTATTTTCAATGTCATCCTATCTCTATAATAACTGCTTTTCCCCTGAGGAATATATTGCATAAACAAGAACTATCTGGTAGGTTAGTTAAGTGGGCAATAGAACTCAGTGAGTATGATATCATATATCAGCCCAGAACTGCAATAAAATCGCAGGTTTTAGCAGACTTTATAGCAGATTTCAGCACAAATTTAGTTCCTAAAGCAGAAAAGGAACTACAGGTATTTACCGGATTTAATCCAGGGATTTGGATTTTATTTACCGACGGTTCCTCGAATGTTAAAAAAGCAGGCTTAGGTATTTTTCTAATTCCGCCTTCAGGGGAAGTCATACACAAGTAATAAAATGTTATCCCATCACTAACAATGAAGCGGAGTATGAAGCTGTGATTGCAGGTTTGGAACTAGCACGAAAACTTGGTATAGAACAGATTGTAATCAAAAGTGACTCACAACTAGTAGTTAACCAGATGCAGGGGACTTACATAGCAATAGAGGCACGAATGCAACATAATCTGGAAAAGGTACGGGAATTAGTCAGACAATTTCAGTCGTGGAAAGCCGTCCAAATACCCAGGGAGGAGAATGTAGAAGCAGATGCGTTGGCCAATCTCGCGTCTGTTGCGGAAATAACAAATGCAAAAAATGCTATTATAATACATTTGTTTCATTCGGCACTCGACCTAGACAAGAATGAGGTAAATTTAACTTGGGATTGGAGGAACGAATTTGTTAACTTTTTGCAGTACGGAATTTTACCCGAAGACAAGAAAAAGTCTCTGTTGCTTCGCTAAAAAGCCGCCCGATATTTCTTAATTCGTGGAAACTTATACCGAAAGATGTTCGGTGGACCTTTAGCACAGTGTCTCGGACCTTCACAAACGGAATATGTGATGAGGGAAGTACATGAGGGGCACTGTGGCAATCACGCTAGGGGAAGATCATTGGTAAAAACTTTAATAAGAGCAGGATATTATTGGCAAAAATGGAAGAAGAAGCGAAAAACTTTGTAGCCAGGTGCGATAAGTGTCAACGATATGCCAATAACATGCACCGCCCAACACAACTGTTACATTCAGTTTATTCGCCATGGCCTTTCATGAAATGGGGCGTGGATATCGTAGGTCCGTTACCTCAAGCCAATGGAAAGGTACAGTTTCTATTAGTTTTAACAGATTATTTTTCAAAATGGGTAAAAACAGGAGCTTTCAAACAGGTGCAAGAAAAGGAAGTCAGGGACTTTATTTGGCGAAACATTATCTACCGGTTTGGAGTTCCAAAGGAAATCGTGTGTGACAATGGCCCAAAGTTCATAGGCACGAAACTTACAAAATTCTTTTAGAGTTGGCAGATTAAGCGGATTACATCCGCACCTTACCATCCTGTAGCCAATGGGTAGGCTGAGTCAACAAATAAAGTTATTATTAATAACTTGAAGAAAAGATTAGAGGAGTCAAAGGCAATTGGTCAGAAATATTACCAGGGGTATTGTGGGCTTATCGAACGACAGCAAAAACAAGTACGGTCAAGACTCAATTTTCACTTGTCTATGGCACTGAAGCCTTAATTCCAGTAGAAATAGGTGAACCAAGTACGAGATACACGCATGTTACTGAGGAGTTAAATGAGGAAGAGATGCAGATGAATTTGGATTTACTAGAAGAAAGGAGAGAAGCAACGTTAATAAGGACGACGACTCAAAAACAGATGATTGAGCGATATTACAACAGGAAAGCTAATCTAAGATACTTCAAGATTGGGGACTTCGTCCTCAAAAAGGTATTCCGATCTACAGCAGCGGCCAACGCGGGTAAGTTGAGTCCAAATTAGGAAGGCCCTTATAGGGTTCAAGGCATCGCTGGAAAGGGAGCATATGAGTTGGAAACCATGGATGGCAAGATACTACCATCAAACTGGAACGCTGTTCATCTGAAGAAGTATTACTTCTAGACGAAGGAAGTACCCATGGGCAGGTATCACTCAGATACGATTTTATTTTCTTCTTTTGAAATTTACTAACAATTTTAGATGATAGGCAAAAAGCTAGCCCGTACCAAATGATGATATTAGACCCAAAAGACACGCGAAATACTAAATTATTCCCGGTTTAGGTTGCAACCTTTCTGATGGAAAAAGGGGTTATGCAGTCATCATCTAAATGTATATCTGCGAGTCCCGTTTGTATTTCCCTTTTCAGGGAATGGACCAAAAGGAAGGAGTAATCCAGTGTTCGAGATTTCATACTTCAAAGCTCTAACACTGGGGGGACTATGCATATAGAAGAGAGCAAAAAGCCTGAATCAAAAACCTTGAAGAAACCACGGATCAAGGTGTGAACTCGCGAAAAGGATACAAGATACATTACATGTTCTTACGAGTTTTAGGTTAAGGCCAAAATCTAGTCACGGGATAATAGACCCGATTTTGTATCTTAAAATCTGCTACAAAGAAAGCAGTTATGAAAGTGTTGTACGAATAATTATGAAAATGTACGAAATTTATTTGAAAGTTCAAAGCACAAAACTTCCTCAAACTATTTCTTTTATCATGTCTACTCTGTCTTTCATATATTTACACCAATGTGAAGATGAGACGTCATCTTCATCAGTGTCATTAACATAAAAGGGCTCTATTTTATGAAAACCTGTGTTTATTAAAGTCACGGATTGTTAAAACATTTTTAAATGCAAGAAAAAAGCTCAAATATCAAAGAGCAGAATAAACGGTAAAAGCAGCCGAAACATATATATATTAAACCTTGGGAACAACAGAGGTATTAGTTTGTCATTAAACCCCAAAAGAAGACAGGGGTAACCAAAAAACAACCTTCCAAAAAGTTGTTAAGCTAAGAGAAAAGCGACAAAATAAAAGTTAACAAAAAAGCAGGAGAAAAATAAGGAGCATCATCCACGGGAGCATCATCAACGGGAGCAGAATGATTAACTTGAGAAGAAGAGGCTTGAACATCAGCCCCACCAGGAACAAGTCAATCTCCATCACCTTCGGGACCTTCGTCTTCAGGTGAGGAAAAGATTTGACGTTGCTGAGTTTTATCAATTGCTTCTTTAGCCTTAGCAATCTCAGCATTAAGGTCAAAACCCTCGTGGTTGGCTTCAACTAGAGTCTCGAGACGAGTGTTTAAGAAAGCCCAACTTACATCCAACGATAGATTATCCTCGAGAATCTCATAATCCTTCTCCCACTGGTAAATCTCAGCTCTCAGCTCTTCTTTTTCTGCTTCAGAGGCATCGTAAGCTGTCTTCAAAGAAGCGAGAGAACTTTCCAAGAACTGAATCTTATAAGTAGAGGCACGGAGATCTTCCTGAACTTGAGTAAGTGTTTGAACCAATTCTCTCGCATAAACCTCTTTTTGATTAAGGAGTTCCTTCAAACTCCTTATTTCTTCAGTTGCCTTGGAAAGTTGTTCAGCAAAGGAGGATTCAAGTATATACTTATCCTTTCCAACCTGGCTAGAGGAAGCTTTTTCAACTGCTAATTCAGAGGCAATCACTCTCATCTGTTGTTCCAAAGCATTCTTCTCTTCCGCCAGAACCTCTTTTTCCAATTGAAGACCTTCGAATTGTTCCTTCCAGTTATCAGCCTCGGTGCGCAAATCTATAACTTGCCGGTCCGCCTGAGAAACTCTTTTCATAAGCTCTGTGCCAATCAAGTTGATCTGCAAAAAAGGAGGAAGAGTTATGAATAAGAAAGAGAAAAGAAAGGAAATATAATTAAGCTTGTACTTTCAAGGAAGAATGAACGATATCATTCATTAAAGTGAGTGAGCTATGGCTTTCTAACTTCTTCTTCTCTACGGGGCCGAGCATAGGTTTCAACTACACGTCGGCTTGACCGGATTTTCTTAATAAGTTCTCACCTTCAGGAACCTCAACAACAACTCTTTTCATTGCCCTTCTGCTGCTAGAAGGTTCGGCCTCTGCATGAGAAGCAGTCACGGGAATAGATGACGGAGTAGAAGCAGCCACGAGAATAACAACAGGAGTATCATCAGGTAAGGACGCGGAAGGGTTAATGAAAACTGAAACTGGAAGGGAAGCAAGGGGCAATTCTTCAGAAACAGGCCCAAAACTTCATCACCCTCGAAGCCATGAGCAAACAATCTATCAACAGAACTTGGAGGAGGATCAACAGCATCATCATAAGAAATCACTAAAGGGGTACTCTCTAGCTCATCCGTGAGTCTAAAAGGGATTGAACTAGATAGAGGGTCATGAGAAGGAGTAGTTTCATCATCAGAAACCACGCGTCTCCTGACGCGTGACCTTTGCACCAAAGAACCCTCCTCTGTTTCTTCTTCGTCATCAGAGCCACGGGCTCCGTCAGTTTTCCTTTTTGAAGAAGAAGCACTTAAAATTCTTTCCTGAGCAAGAATCACGGAAAGCCTAGTTGATGGAACAGACGCGGGACTAATACCACGAATCGGAAACCTTAGTAAAAAAAAAGGGAAGGATGAGAAATCATTGAACAAACAAGGAAGAGAAAAGGAAAAACAATGAAGGTAAAAAGTACCGTGCGTCTTCACTTTCCAACCAAATCTTTGAGAAAAGTATTTCCAGGATCTTTTCTCCATAGGCGCAGCAGTTAACATCTTTTCTACCCAAGCATAAAAAACTTCCATAGTTGCTGAAGAAGTGGGTATATGATTACATGGAGTTTTTTTAAGACAAAAAAAAAGAGGAGAAGAAAGCTTACGTGCAAAGTTCCATTTCTCCGGGAAAGGCATATTTTCTTCACCCATTAATGCACTAGTGGGAGCAGCAACAAAACGAGCGTACCAGCCACGGTCCCAATCGTCTTCAAGGCTAACCAACACTCTCTTACTTCTAGCCACGAGAGTAAAAACTACTTCACGAAACAATTTAGGGGAGTAGAGATGAAGCAAGTGCTGAAAAGTGAAAGGCATGGAAACCAAATCTGATAAATAACGAAGGCATGAACAGCCCTCCATACTATGTGGCCAATCTGGCCAAGACACACGTTGAAATAACGACAGAATTCAATGATTACTGGTTCAATAGGTGGTTTGAACCCTAAAGTAAAAGGGTAGGTGTAAACAAAGGAAAAACCAACATGGTATGGAGTAATTCTCTGGTTGGCACCAGGGACTAAAATTGGGAAATCTGGTTTCAGTAATATTCTCTTCGAACCCGGGAGAGAAGACCAGTACTGATTAAACTTGGATAAAGGTTAGCGGTATTGAGGGAGGCTATAGAAGAAATTTGATTCCTTATGGTTTCACGGTCAGTTACAAAAGAAAATTCTTGAGGAACAATCTCTGCAACTGTGGGTTCGCGCACTGGATCATTTAAATCTCTATTCCTAGAAGAAGATCTAGGGGTTAAAGGAGCCCTAGGTCTAGAAGAAGAGCACTACCCTGGGAAGAAGAACCACGATTAGATAGTGAACCAAGACTACGAAGTCTACCACCTCTCCTACTTCTAGTAGGAGCAGTAGAAAGATCAAGTTCGTCAACAATCACAACCTTACGGGGGTCTGGTGTAGAAGAAGACATGATTGTCCAAAGGAATATCAAAGAGAAGATGCAGAAATACAAAGAAGTAATGTGGTGGATACTGAAGAAGGAAGACTCCAAGAGATCAAAAAGGAATGAAGTATTAATAAGAAGACACGACCATCATTAAAGTTAGTCATTATGAAGCGTCATAATGGAACCGTCACTTCGTGACTGACGCAGCCGCTGAAAAACCCTAAAAAGCGCTAAAAAACTGCAGAGCCAATCGATAGAAGCCACCTGGCATGGGCATTAAATAGACGTGACGTACGTCACATCGGTTCTGAAGATGACACGATGATACTCGAAAAACGACGGCAAAGAATTCCCGCCATAAAAACTTACCCGAATATTCAGTTGAGAATATTCAGAAAGTGGGGGATTATCTGTATTGGTGGAAAAAAGATATTACACGTGGATGAAACATGACGCGTGGAACAATGGCATAGTGACAAGTGACACTCTCAATTAACAGAATTAAGAATATAAGGAAGGTACGGGGGAAACACCCACGAGACAGTACAGAACAGAGGATCGGGCTTGACAGTTGTCAAAGAAGAGGCGAGAACTGAATGAATAAAGGCTAAAAAGAAGGGAAGATACACAAACCAGAAGTAAATAAGGAAGGGGAATCAGAGCCGTTATAAAGCATTTATAGTTACAAATACGTCAGTTATGGTTATCTATGATAACGGGCAATCAATACAATTAATGCTCATAATGAATTCGAATTAAGTGCGAAAAATGTTATGATTGTACGCCCCTATATAAGGATAAAGAATTTTATTTGTAAGGACAAGTTCCAAGTACTACTGAAATACATTCTATAATTCTCTGCTTTATCAAAGTTTTCTACCTTGATTTTAGGGATTGACTGTTGTTACATTCCTTATTTCTCTTTGTTAATTTACGTTGTTAGTTATGTGTAGTCCCACATTTGAATGAGAGTAATATGTACTTTGTAGACTATAGCTATAAATATGACCTCTTGTATTATATTGAGTATCTAATATCAATAATATATTTTCTCCCGTGCTTTCTCACATGGTATCATAGCATTAGTGAGAAAAGATCGATGTGCGTCATTCCAGCGTTAACCGGGAAGAAAGAACTTAGTCATCGTGCAAATTTTCGGGTGACCTAAGGCCTGTCGGTATTGTGCAAAAACCAACACCACCACAAGGGATCACCCTCCGACGACCAACCCCTGAAAATTTATCTGGCAGAAAAAATGCCACGCGCCTTCACGCGCCGGTAACAACTTTTACGGCGAGGGTTCCGGCCACTTTCCGGCCATTTTTTCACTAAGCTTCTTCAGGACAGTCTGCTCTCCTCACAATTCCGAGCCTACCCATCTAATTCAAATCAAATTTCGACCATTTTTATATTTTTCCGGCGTAAAAGTGACCTTTCCGGACATTTTTTGAAACCATTTCTTCAAGACAGCTTGCTCGATCCTGGTTACGACAAATTCCGATAACTTTACAATTTTCCGAGTCTATCCATCCTATTACTACAAATTGTAGCGACATGGGAACCGATACTTTGAATAGTCGGATGGTTTCTTTAGCAGATTATATTGAGTTCCTTCGGTACAAAGCATGTAAGCAGACATCTTCTGTGATAGCTTCTGTTGTTTAAACAGGTAATAGCGTGACTTGTTTCTCCCAATCTTCATCATCTGAGTTTTGGGTCATTGATTCAGGTGCATCAGATCATATTTCTGGTAACAAATCTCTTTTCACTACTATTTCGTATTTTCAATCTCTTTCAAGAGTCACAATGGCCAATAGGTCTCAAACAATGGCAACAGCAATAAGTCAAGCAAGCTCACTTCCTTCCTTACCTTTATATTCAGTCATTTATGTTCCCAATAGTCCTTTTAATCTCATAACTATTAGTCGCTTAGCCAAATCACTTAAATGCGTTGTTTTATTTCTTGATGACCATGTTTTTATACAGGAACGCAGTACGGGACGAATTATTGGTACCGGACGTGAATCAAACGGACTTTATTACCTTATCCTTGCTAAATCACACGGACTCACATCTTGTCTTCCTTCAACAACTTGTCCTGTTACTAATACACCAAATTTATTACATAAACGGTCGGGACATCCCAATTTGTCAAAACTTCATAAAATGGTATCTGGTTTATCTCACTTGTCAGCTCTAGAGTGTGAGTCATGTCAGTTCGATAAGCATACTCGCTTCCATTTCGCTCGGCGTCTTGATAATCAAGCAGAGTCACCTTTTACTTTAGTCCATTCTCAAATGTTTGGGGTCCTAGTCGGGTCAGTTCCACCTTGGGATTCTGCTACTTTGTCAGTTTTATTGAATAATTGATGATTATTCAAGGTGCACTTGGATATTTTTGATAAAAAATCGATCTGAGTTGTTTTCTATTTTTCCAGACCTTCCACGCTAAAAATTCAAAATCAATTTGGGGTTTCTATTCGCACATTTCCTAGTGATAATGCCCGAGAGTATTTGTCTTCCCCATTTCAGCAGTTTATGAAATCTCATGGGATTATTCATCAAACATCTTGTCTGTACACATCTCAACAAAATGGGGTAGCTGAAAGAAAAAATAGACATCTTATTGAAATTGCTCGTACCCTACTCATACAATCTCATGCTCCGTTTCGTTTTTGGGGGGATGCAGTTCTTATATCTTGCTATCTTATTAATCGTATGCCATCTTCAGCTATCCAAAACCAAGTTCCATTCTTTGTCATGTTTCCCCACTTACCTTTGTTCTCTCTTCCACCCTGTATCTTTGGAATCACTTGTTTTGTCCATAACCTTACTCCAGGAACAGATAAGTTAGCTCCTCGTGCTCTTAAGTGCGTATTTCTAGGTTACTCGAGAACACAAAAGGGGTATCGATGCTACTCTCTTGACCTTCAGCGGTACCTTATGTCCGCTGATGTTACCTTCTTTGAAACTCAATCATACTTCACAGGTTCATGTCATCACTTAGATATTTCTGAGGTACTACCAATTTCATTTTTTGGAGATTCAGTCACTATCTCTCATTCATCTTCCTCTACATCTCCAGCTCCAGTTGTAGCTCCACCACTTATAGCTCCAGTTCCACCACCTACAGCTCCAGTTGTAGCTCCACCTCCAGTTCCTCCACATAATCCAGTTCAACCTTCTGCAGCTCCACCACTCTTGACTTATCATCGTCGTCCACATCCAACATCATGCCCAAGTGATTCACGCCCTGCATCAGATTCTGCACCTACTACGATCTTGTCTCCTCTTAGTCAACCAATTGCACTCCGCAAAGGCGTACGATCCACACTTAATCCTAATCCCCACTATGTCGGTTTAAGTCATCATCGTCTGTCATCACCTCATTATGCTTTTATATCTTCTTTGTCCACTGTTTCTATCCCTAAGTCTACAGGTGAGGCACTATCTCATCCAGGATGGCGACATGCTATGATTGACGAGATGTCTGCTTTACATGCGAGTGGCACTTGGGAGCTTGTTCCTCTTCCTGCAGGTAAGTCTAATGTTGGTTGTCGTTAGGTTTATGCGGTCAAAGTCGGCCCGGATGGCCAGGTTGATCGGCTTAAGGCTCGTCTTGTTGCAAAAGGATATACTCAGATTTTTGGGCTTGATTATAGTGATATTTTCTCTCCCGTGGCTAAAGTAGCATTTGTTCGTCTCTTTTTGTCCATGGCTGTTGTACGTCATTGGCCTCTTTATCAGTTAGACATTAAGAATGCTTTTCTCCACGGTGATCTTGAGGAAGAAGTTTATATGGAGCAACCACCTGGTTTTGTTGCTCAGGGGGAGTTTAATGGTTGTGTGTGCAGATTGCGCAGGTCACTATATGGTTTGAAACAGTCCCTCGAGCTTGGTTTGGTAAGTTCAGCATAATTATTCAGGAGTTCGCCATGACTCGTAGTGAGGCTGATCTCTCTGTGTTTTATCGGCACTTTACTCCTAATCTGTGTATTTATCTAGTGGTTTATGTTGATGATATTGTTATTACTGGCAATGATCAGGATGATATTACTAATCTGAAGCAACATCTCTTTCAGCACTTCCAGACTAAGGATCTGGGCAGATTGAAGTATTTTCTAGGTATTGAGGTTGCTCAGTGCCTCAGTCTAGCTCAGGTATTGTTATTTCACAGCGGAATTATGCCTTAGACATTTTTGAGGAGACTGGAATGATGGGTTGCAGACCTATTGACTCTCTTATGGATCCGAATGCTAAGCTTCTGCCTAGACACGGGGAGCCTCTTAGAGACCCTACGAGATATAGGAGGTTGGTTGGCAAATTGAATTACCTCACAGTGACTAGACCTGACATTTCTTTTCCGGTGAGTGTTGTAAGTCAGTTTATGGATTCTCCTGTGATAGTCACTGGGATGCAGTTGTTCGCATTCTTCGGTATATAAAGTCATCTCCAAGCAAAGGATTACTACTCGAGGATCGAGGCCACGAGCAAATTGTTGGGTACACAAATGCTGATTGGGCAGGATCACCTTTTGATAGACGTTCTACGCCTGGATATTGTGTTCTAGTAGGAGGTAATTTGGTCTCGTGGAAGAGCAAGAAACAGAATGTAGTTGCTCGATCTGGCGCCGACGTCGAATATCGGGCAATGGCTATGGCAACGTGAGAGTTAGTTTGGGTCAAGCAGTTGCTCAAGGAGTTAAAGTTTGGAGAAATCAGCAAGATGGAACTGGTGTGTGATAACCAAGCTGCTCTTCATATTGCGTCAAATCCGGTATTCCATGAGAGGACTAAACACATTGAGATCGACTGTTACTTTGTCAGAGAAAAAATACTTTCAGGAGATATTTTTACAAAGTTTGTAAAGTCAAATGATCAACTAGCAGATATTTTCACTAAGTCTCTTACTGGTTCTCGTATTAGTTACATGTGTAACAAGCTCGGTACATATGATATGTATGCACCGGCTTGAGGGGGAGTGTTAGTTATGTGTAGTCCCACATTGGAATGAGAGTAATATGTAGTTTGTAGACTATAGCTATATGATGTGTAGGACCTCTTGTATTATATTGAATATCTAATATCAATAATATATTTTCTCCCGTGCTTTCTCACATACGCTATTACTTTTGCTATTTACCAAATAGATTGTTGGGGAAGTAAAGTAAAACTTGGTTATCAATAACCCGTTTTCTTCTAAATATAGGCTTTGACTGAAAATTCTATTTTTTGGTTAAACACCTTCCATTTCATCTTAAGATTCTGCCAAGTCAAAAAGCACATCAGAAAACAACCTACAAAACTAAAACAATACATATAATCCTAAAAATTCAACAAAGAAATATCCAGCCAACCCTGTTTTACCAGTTCTACAGTGTAAAACTTATAATTAGCTTAATTTCATGCTAGATCAATTTCCCTTATTTTTTCATCAGTTAAGAATATTGAAATGTACCAAGAAGCTACCTCCTGGAAATTGCCCTCTGCTCTTGGCAACTTGCTGTAATTCTGGATATCACTAAGTGTCAGCAGACCAATGAGAAAATTATTTTCATCAACTATTATTGCACAAGATTGCTTCTCAGCTAGCATGAGGGATATGGTCTCCGTTAGCAAGGTGCTCATTAGAACTGTCACATATCGTGTTCTCATTGCCTGTGAAACTAGAATTGTCCTTGCCAAATCATTTTCTTCATCATCAGATTCATAAAGACAGAGGGAACTCTCAAGTTTGCATAGGTTACTCTCTTTCTGTGAAGGTTTCACACCTGAAGAATAAGTTAAACTAGAAATGTTGGAGAAAGAAGTTCCTTGTCGCTGCATCATGTGGGCTCTTGCATCTTTTAGTCTTTCTCTATCCTTCACTACACTTTTCCTTGTTTGTCCAGATGTAACCCAAGAAGACAACCCCACAGCTCCCAAGAGGGGCAGAACTATCCGATAATTCTGTGTCAGTTCAAAGAGAAGCAAAACCGCAGTGAGAGGCACCTGACAGACACCAGCAAGAGTAGCAGCCATGCCAACCTGTTAAACGATGTCTTTCAAAATCAAAAAGAACCCAAAATTGAGGTCAAACAGTAAGATTGACAGTAAACTCATGTTGCAACACAGAAATACACTATAGACTTCAGAAAAGATTAACCAAGACAGATGCTACATAAGCACAGAAGGATAAAGGTAAGGAACATCCATAAAATTCACGCAAACACTGGTGTGCCCAAGCTTTGGTTATGCTTTGGCCAACTCAAGGTAGTCATATTTTGGGAACTTATTTTTTTTGGTGAAGTAAGAGATATTATAAATGGCACCAAGAAGATGCAAAAATAGGAAAACAAAAGAGTTTGCTAGCTCCAAAACAAAGAGTCCTATACTAGGGTTAATGAGCTAACAAAGTCGAAAAAAATGTCTAGGGGAATTTACAGGTGTTAGGGTACTCTAGCTGTAAAAATAAAAGACATTTATAGCCGGTTGACAAGCTTCTAAAATAAACTTATTTTGAAAAGTGCTTTGTTTGAAAATCACTTTTCAAAAAAGTATTTTTCAAAAAAGTACTTTTGGTGAGAAGCAGTTTGTGTTTGGCTAATAAATCTGAAAAACACTTTTAAGCAGCAATTAGTGTTTGGCCAAACTTTAAAAAGTGTTTCTAAGTTTATTTTTCTCAAAAGTGCTTTTCAAAAAAATGCTTCCGGGAAAAAACTACTTTTTCTACTTCTCAAGAGCTTCTGCTTTACTCAAAAGCACTTTTTTTTCCTTCCAAAAGTTTGGCCAAACACCTCAACTTTGGGAAAAAAAGATACTTTTTTGAAGACAAAAAAGGGCTTTGGACTTTGAAGAAGCTTGGCCAAACAGTATATTAGCCTTAAGGAAGTGGTTTGGAGTTGCTATTCCATCAAAACATCTATTGTTCCTTTCCTTGCAAACAACCTAAGAGGCAAATAACCTAAGAAAAAAGAAGGAAGTAGTTGATAGGGGAAGTACTTATAGAATAAGAACCACAATGATGTAAACTAAGGATCTGTAGCAGCATCCTTTCAGCCAAAAGCGATTGAATCTCGATTCAGCCTAGATACAGAAAACAGATCATTATCAGGATAACACTGTAATTAACTAAGGTATGGAAAATATGACAGGTAAAGTCTATTCTCTTATGTTCCCATGCACCTCCTCAGGTAGGCAGCTGCTTAAGTTTCTATGCTCCTAAATTTGAGAAAGTACGCATTTAGAAGTGGGAGAAAGAAGCGGAAACCACTAACATCACCTAGTCAGATTGACTGGGCTTCTGTCCCCCTAACATTTTAGATAGTATGTAGTTTAGAAAGGGGAAGGAAGCAGCAAAAATCACTAACACACCTAGTAAATTGACCAGGTGCTTCCATTCAACCAGTGGGTCATGCAAAAGGCATACTGCATTATCTGGGAGTATGGGTATTCTGTATTTTGCATCTCTAATGTATGCAATCTTCTGCACGCTATCTTTTTTATCTTTAAACGATATTCCCCTTGTTAGTTTACAGATATGTATAGTGTATTTTTGTCCCACATTGGAAGAGAAGTAATATCTCCTTGTAGTGTATAGCTATAAATAGGGACCTCTTGTATTGTATTTATTATCCAAATATCAATAACATATTTTCTCCCATGCTTTCTCACATGGTATCAGAGCAATTGTGAGAGATTTATCGCTGTGCATAAATTCCAGCGATTCCAGGAAGAGAAATCAGTCACCGGAAGTCTTTTCCGGTGACTTTTTCAAGGCTGTTTGCGTCTGCTTTATCTCCGTCAGTGTTGTGCAAAATCCAACACTACCACAAGAGTAGTCACTGTCCGGCGACCAAACCCCAGTGAAAATCTCCGGCAGCAGCCTCCTCACGCGCCTCCACGCGCCACCAGAAGCTCACGCGCGTGAGCTCACGCGCCGACACGTACGACCACTTCCGGCCATTTTTTGAAAAACTTCCTTCAGAATAGTTGGGTCGCCTGGTAATTCCGATCCTACCCCTACTGTTTTTCGTTTCATTCCGACTACTTTGAGTTTTTCCGTCAGCTACAGTAGATTCCGGCGCAGAACAGTGTTCTGTTTTTACTGTTGTAAACAGTGTTTTCAAACTATTTCTTCAGTTTTCTCACCGGAGTTACTTATTTCCACTATTTCAAGTTAACCCTACTACTACAAATTGTAGCGACATGGGAACCGATGCTTTGAATAGTCGGATGGTTTCTTTAGCAGATTATATTGAGTTCCTTTAGTACAAAGCATGTAAGCAGACATCTTCTGAGATAGCTTCTGTTGTTCAAACAGGTAATAGCGTGACTTGTTTTTCCCAATCTTCATCCTCTGAGTCTTGGGTCATTGATTCAGGTGCATCAGATCATATTTCTGGTAACAAATCTCTTTTCACTACTATTTCGTATTCTCAATCTCTTCCAAAAGTCACAATAGCCAATGGGTCTCAAACCATGGCAACTGCAATAGGTCAAGCAAGCCCACTTTCTTCCTTACCTTTAGATTCAGTCCTTTATGTTCGCAATAGTCCTTTTAATCTCATAGTTGTTAGTCGCTTAGCCAAATCACTTAAATGCGTTATTTTATTTCTTGATGACCATGTTTTTATACAAGAACGCAGTACGGGGCGGATCATTGGTACCGGGCGTGAATCAAACGGACTTTATTACCTTATCCTTGCTAAATACATGGACTCGCATCTTGTCTTCCATCTACAACATGTCTTGTTACTGATTCACCAGATTTATTACATAAACGGTTGGGACATCCCAGTTTGTCAAAACTTCAGAAAATGGTATCTGGTTTATCTCACTTGTCAGCTCTAGAGTGTGAGTCATGTCAGCTCGGTAAGCATACTCGCTCCCATTTCCTTAGGCGTCTTGATAATCGAGCAGAGTCACCTTTTACTTTAGTCCATTCAGATGTTTGGGGTCCTAGTCGGGTCAGTTCCACCTTGGGATTCCGCTACTTTGTCAGTTTCATTGATGATTATTCCAGGTGCACTTGGATATTTTTGATAAAAAATCGATCTGAGCTGTTTTCTATTTTCCAGACCTTCCACGCTGAAATTCAAAATCAATTTGGGGTTTCTATTCGCACATTTCGTAGTGATAATGCCCGAGAGTATTTGTCTTCCCCATTTCAGCAGTTTATGAAATCTCATGGGATTATTCATCAAACATCTTGTCTGTACACATCTCAACAAAATGGGGTAGCTGAAAGAAAGAATAGACATTTTATTGAAACTGCTCGTACCCTACTCATACAATCTCATGCTCCGTTGCGTTTTTGGGGGATGCAGTTCTTACATCTTGCTATCTTATTAATCGTATGACATCTTCAGCTATCCAGAACCAAGTTCCATTCTTTGTCATGTTTTACCACTTACCTTTGTTCTCTCTTCCACCTCGTATCTTTGGAAGCACTTGTTTTGTGCATAACCTTATTCCAGGAACGGATAAGTTAGCTCCTCGTGCTCTTAAGTGCGTATTTCTAGGTTTCTCGAGAACACAAAAGGGGTATCGATGCTACTCTCCTAACCTCCAGCAGTACCTTATGTCTGCTGATGTTACCTTCTTTGAAACCCAATCATACTTCACAGGTTCAGTCTGCTGATGTTACCTTCTTTGAAACCCAATCATACTTCACAGGTTCAGGTCATCACTTAGATATTTCTAAGGTACTACCAGTTTCATCTTTTGGAGATTCAGTTACTCTAGTTCCACCACCTACAGCTCCAGTTGTAGCTCCACCACCTATAGCTCCAGTTCCTCCACATAATCCAGTTCAACCTTCGGCAGCTCCACCACTCTTGACTTATCATCGTCGTCCATATCCAGCATCAGGCCCAGGTGATTCACGCCCCGCATCAGATTCTGCACCTACTGCGGACTTGTCTCCTCTTAGTCAACCAATTGCACTCCGCAAAGGTGTATGATCCACACTTAATCCTAATCCCCACTATGTCGGTTTAAGTTATCATTGTCTGTCGTCACCTCATTATGCTTTTATATCTTCTTTGTCCACTGTTTCTATCCCTAAGTCTACAGGTGAGGCATTATCTCATCCAGGATGGCGACATGCTTTGATTGACGAGATGTCTGCTTTACATGCGAGTTGCACTTGGGAGCTTGTTCCTCTTCCTGCAGGTAAGTCTACTGTTGGTTGTCGTTGGGTTTATGCAGTCAAAGTCGGTCCGGATGGCCAGGTTGATCGGTTTAAGGCTCGTCTTGTTGCAAAAGGATATACTCAGATTTTTGGGCTTGATTATAGTGATATGTTCTCTCCCGTGGCTAAAGTAGCATCTGTTCGTCTCTTTTTGTCCATGGCTGTTGTACGTCATTGGCCTCTTTATCAGTTAGACATTAAGAATGCTTTTCTCCACAGTGATCTTGAGGAAGAAGTTTATATGGAGCAACCACCTGGTTTTGTTGCTTAGGGGGAGTTTAATGGTTGTGTGTGCAGATTGCGCAGGTCACTATATGGTTTGAAACAGTCCCCTCGAGCTTGGTTTGGTAAGTTCAGCACAATTATTCAGGAGTTCGGTATGACTCGTAGTGAGGCTGATCACTCTGTGTTTTATCGGCATTCTGCTCCTAATCTGTGTATTTATCTAGTGATTTATGTTGATGATATTGTTATTACTGGCAATGATCAGGATGGTATTACTAATCTGAAGCAACATCTCTTTCAGCACTTCCAGACTAAGGATCTGGGCAGATTGAAGTATTTTCTAGGTATTGAGGTTGCTCAGTCTAACTCAGGTATTGTTATTTCACAGCGGAAGTATGCCTTAGACATTCTTGAGGAGACTGGAATGATGGGTTGCAGATCTATTGACTCTCCTATGGATCCGAATGCTAAGCTTCTACCTGGACAGGGGGAGCCTCTTAGAGACCCTACGAGATATAGGAGGTTGGTTGGCAAATTGAATTACCTCACAGTGACTAGACCTGACATTTCTTTTCCGGTGAGTGTTGTAAGTCAGTTTATGGATTCTCCCTGTGATAGTCACTGGGATGCAGTTGTTCGCATTCTTCGGTATATAAAGTCAGCTCCGGGCAAAGGATTACTATTCGAGGATCAAGGCCACGAGCAGATTGTTGGGTACACAGATGCTGATTGGGCAAGATCACCCTTTGATAGACGTTCTATGTCTGGATATTGTGTTCTAGTAGGAGGTAATTTGGTCTCGTGGAAGAGCAAGAAACAGAATGTAGTTGCTCGATCTAGCGCCGAAGCCGAATATCGGGCCATGGCTATGACGACGTGTGAGTTATTTTGGGTCAAGCAGTTGCTCAAGGAGTTAAAATTCGGAGAAATCAGCAAGATGGAACTAATGTGTGATAACCAAGCTACTCTTCATATTGCGTCAAATCCGGTGTTCCATGAGAGGACTAAACACATTGAGATCGACTGTCACTTTGTCAGAGAAAAAATACTTTCAGGAGATATTGTTACAAAGTTTGTAAAGTCGAATGATCAACTAGCAGATATTTTCACTAAGTCTCTTATTGGTTCTCGTATTAGCTACATGTGTAACAAGATCGGTACATATGATGTGTATGCACCGACTTGAGGGGGAGTGTTAGTTTACAGATATGTATAGTGTATTCTTGTCCCACATTGGAAGAGGAGTAATATCTCCTTGTAGTGTATAGCTATAAATAGGGACCTCTTGTATTGTATTTATTATCCAAATATCAATAACATATTTTCTCCCGTGCTTTCTCACACCCCCTATAAAATCAAATTCTGGATGTCCTTGGTGTGACAACGTGCACCTTGAAAGCTATTGGCTCAAGTAAAGCTGCTTCCCTTCTTGCCTACGAATAAAAGCTTCTATTTAGGATTGGGAAGCAACTCAAGCGTCTATATAATATGTATATTTCTCAAGATAGTCCTGTAAGCATCTTAATCTTAAGTCACGCGCCTCCACGCACCGCCAGAACTAGGGTTCCTGCGAGCTACAGTAAGTTTTCCGGCGCATGTGAGCCATTCCGGCCACTTTTTGACAAAACTTCTTCGGGACAACTTACTCCTCCAGTGATTCCGAACCTATCTATATAAATTACATCAAATTCTGACAACTTTTATTTTTTCCGGTGTGAAGAGTAATTTCCAGAAAAGTTTTTGTTTTCTGGTGGTGTTTTAGAACCTATTTTGTAGTGTAGAATTCGGCTTAGTCTCACTATTTTCAAATTTTTCCGGCAACTTTTCGGCCAGTTTCTGTTTATCAGCAACCACCTGGTTTTGTTGCTCGGGGGGAGTCTAGTGGCCTTGTATGTCGAATGACCAGCTTGCAGATATTTTTACCAAATCCCTCACTGGTCCTCGTATTAGTTACATATGTAACAAGCTCGGTACATATGACTTGTGTGCACTGGCTTGAGGGGAATGTTAGATAGTTATGTGTAAATAGTCCTAGTCCCATATGCAGTAGGAGTAAAATATTTCCTAGTCACATATATAGTAGGAGGAATAGAATATGCATAACCTCAAGCCGGTGCATACAAATCATATATACCGAGCTTGTTACATATGTAACTAATACGAGGACCAATATTTGCAAGCTGATCATTTGATATACAAGGCCACTAGATAGTATTAAGATTTTTTTCTCCCGTGTATTCTCACAACCCTTTAAGTTCCTCACCTTCAATAGTTTCCTTCTCCTAATTTAAGTCTTGCACTCCGGTTTTTCCGTGTACAAGCATTGCCATAAGGTTAAAGAATATGACAAAAAATAAACCTTAGGGCTAACTCAGCCAAAACAAAATATCTCATGAGTTGGAGAATTGTCTAAGACCATATAAGGAGACAATAGCTCATTCTTTCAACCAATATGGGATAATTTAACACCTCTGCCCGTCCAAGCCTAGTCAACTGGAGCATGGCTAATACAATATGGGGGCCAACCATTGGGTAAACCAAGATAGAGATAGGTTATCTGATACCATGAGAGAAATAAAGACAGGAAAAAAATGTTAAGACGCGCGAAGACAATTGTCTTATGCTGATCCCTTTTTATATCCACTCTTTACATAACACTAAGTGTAAGTATATCTACTTTAACTATGTACATCAACTCTCTACCACTCCTCCTCAAACTGGTGCTTATAAGTCTTATGTACCGACATTGTTACAAATGTAACTAATATGAGGACTGACGAGGGACTTGCTGAAGATATGTTCAAGCTAATTACTTGACTTCATGAAATTGTAACAATGTCTCTAGAGAATATCTTTTCTGTGATAAGTGGCAGTTAATCTCAATGTGTTTTAGGATTTGACGCAATATAAAGGGCAACAATAATCACATACAAGTTCTATATGATTGATTTCTCCAAATTTCAGTTCTCTATACAACTATTTGATCCAAACTAATCTCTATTGTTCAAACAGGTAATAGCGTGACTTGTGTTTCCTCTTCTTCCGACTTTTGGGTCATTGATTCAGGTGCATCTAATTATATTTCGGGTAACAAATCTCCTTTCACTACTATTTCTTACTCTCAATCACTTCCAATAGTCACAATGGCCAACGATTCTCAAACCATGGCAACTAGAATAGGTTAAGCTAGTCCACTTCCTTCCTTACCTTTGAATTCAGTTTTTTATGTTCCCCATAGTCCTTTTAATCTCATATCCACTAGTCGCTTGGCCAATCACTTATTTGCTCTATTTTATTTCTTGATGACTCTGTTTTAATACAGGAATGCAGCACGAGACGGATCATTGGTACCGGACGTGAATCAAATGGACTTTAGTACCTTATCCTTGCTAAATCACATGGACTCACATCTTTTCCTCCTTCAACAACTTGTCATTTTCTTTTTGATGAAGTAAATTAGATTCATTAAAAGGCATCAAGAAGATGCAAAGAGTACAAAAGAGAAAGGATAATTAGCTCCATTTACAAAAGCCTATGCTACTATCAGGGGGCTAATGAAATCCACTGAAGTATCAGCACTATTAACAGGGGTGAGATAGTTCCAGCAAAATAAGTTAACTAAACACGCAGCCTTGAGTGGAGTTGATATGCCATCAAAACATCTTCAGTTCCTTTCTTTCCAAATACACCAAAAACTTGCGGCCGACACCATTTTCCAGATTTTTCTAATGGATTTGTCAACTCTCCAAAAATACCAACTTTCAAAAGCTTGCTTAGTTGATTGTGGCATAACCCATTTTAGACCAAAGGTAGTGTAGAAGAAGTTCCAAATTTCTTTTGCAACTGAGCAGTGAAGGAATAAGTGCTTTACACTTTCTGACTGTTGTTGGCACATGTAGCATCTATTAACTTATATGATGTTCCTCTTGATTAAGTTGTCTTGAGTGAGACAGGCCCCATTTAGAGACAATCATGTGAAGCAAGTCATCTTGGTAGGCACTTTAGTTCTCCAGATATGTTTCCATGGCCAGTTATATATTGGATTCTGGTCACAGAGGTGAATGTATCATTCTTTGACTGTGTACTTGCCTCTCTTAGAATTTTCCCAAATAAGTTTGTCAGGTTGTTGATCTTCAATGTTATGACATTCTAGGGAGCTTAACATTGTGAGTAGGTTGTTGACCTCCCAATCCTGCAAATTTCTTCTGAAAAGTGGGTACCAAGTGTCATTGTTTCTATTATGAGCAACAGTGGAGTCTTTGGTCACGGCAATCTGATACATACTGGGAAACATGTCTTTCAAAGGTGTATTTCCAAGCCATCTATCCTTCCAAAACTTATACGAGTTACATTCCCAACTTTGAAAGTTACATTTTGGAAGAATTCATCCCAGTGGTTGCTGATGTTCTTCCACAGACCAACTCCATAAGGAGAGTTTGTTTTCTTGGAACACCAGTGGTTGTGTGCTCCATATTTAGCAAATATGATGTCCTTCCATAGCCTAGATTCCTCCTGTCCATATCTCCAGAGCCATTTTAAGAGCATAGCATCCCTGATTCCCAAGACTCCTTTGAATTTTGGTTGAGTTACCTTCAGCCATTTCACTAGTGGAAATTTGTGTGTTTTGCTGCATCCTTCCCATAAGAACTTCCTTCTGAGTTTGTCCATCTGCTTTAGGACTGAGATTGGAATTGGGAACAAAGATATGTGGTATGTGGGAAGACTGTCCAGTACACTATTGATTAAAGTTAACCTGCCACCCATGGGGAGGTATTGCATTTGCCAAGTCGCAAGCCTCTTTTCAAACTTCTCTAGGACTCCATTCCAAACTTCTTTTGATTTGAATTTAGCTCCCAAGGGAAGTCCAAGATATGTGGTTGGGAAAGTGTCTGTTTTGCGGCATAGGATGTCTGCTAGCTCTTGTATGTTGGGGACTGCATTCACAGGGTATATGATGCTCTTTATCATATTGATGTGGAGTCCTGATAGTGCCTCGAAGATCATCAGTGTCAGGTTGAGATTTCGTGCTTGTGATCTCTCAGTACCACAGAAAATAAGAGTATCATCCGCAAAGAGTAGATGAGATACTGTAACTGAGCTGGCAGGATTCCTTCCCACCTGAAAGCCTTGTATCCATTGCAGTTGCTTAGCCTTCTCCAACATTTTAGTGAGTCCTTCCATCGCCAGAATGAATAGGAAGGGGGAGAGGGGATCCCCCTGCCTTAGGCCCTTTTGGGGGGAGAAAAAACCGATTGGGTCCCTATTCACCAAAACAGAGTACTTGACAGTTGAAATGCAATAGTTTATCCATCTTCTCCATTTCTCCCCAAAGCCCATCTGCCTCAAGATACTCATGAGGTAAGACCAGCTTAATTGATCAAAAGCCTTTTTAATGTCCAGTTTGCACAACACGCCTGGTTCTCCACTTTTCATTCTCCAATCCAGCACTTCATTGGCAATCAAGGAAGCATCAGTGATCTGCCTGTTCTTGATGAAAGCATTTTGTTCCCCCGAGACTAGTTTGTCAATTACCTTCTTGAGCCTCTCTGCTAAAATCTTTGAAACCAATTTGTATACAATACCTGTCAAGCTAATAGGTCTGTAGTCTCTGAGCTCCATAGCACCATTTTTCTTTGGAATTAGGGCAATGAAGGTGGCATTGCAAGCCCTAACCATGTGACAGCTCTGGTGAAAATGATTAAGTGCAGCCATGATGTCTGTTTTAAGAGTATCCCAATTTTTCTGAAAGAAATCCATAGTGAAGCCTTCTGGACCTGGTGCTTTATAAGGGGCACATGATTTCAAAGCTTCAAGCACCTCTATTTCTACAAATGGAGCTTCCAACCAGTTCTTCTCTTCTATGCTTAGTGAGGAGATGTCTTCGAAATTTGCACTGCGCCTCCAGGGTTCATTTTCACTATATAAGTTCTGGTAGAATTCCAGAATCTCCTTCTTGATCAACTCTTTGTCCTCAATGATTTCATCACCTATCCTGAGCATGTTAATGCAGTTGCATCTTCTGTTGTAGTTTGCCATCTTCTGGAAATATTTGGTATTTTTTTCCCCCTACAGCTTGTCCTTTTACTGATCCACCAGATTTATTACATATACAGTTAGGACATCCCAATTTATCAGAACTTTAGAAAATAGTACCTCGTTTGTCTCACTTGTCCACGCTAGAGCGTGAGTCATATCCGCTCAGAAGGCATACTCACTCTCATTTCCCTCGACATCCTGATAATCGGGTAGAGTTACCTTTCACTTTAGTCCATTCAGATGTTTGGGGTCCTTGTCGGGTTAGTTCTACCTTGGAATTCCGCTACTTTGTCAGTTTCATTGATGATTATTCCAAGTCCACTTGGATATTCTTGATGAAAAATCAATCTGAGTTGTTCTCTATTTTTTAGACCTTTCACTCTGAAATCCAAAATCAATTTGGGGTTTCTAACTGCACATTTCGTAGTGATAACGCCCCAGAGTATTTGTCTTCTCCATTTCAGCAGTTCATGAGAACTGTCATTGGATCTCACATCCTATTGTCTTATTAATTGTATGTCATCTTCAACTATCAAGAGTCAAGTTTCATCCTCTGTCTTGTTTCCCCACTCACCTTTCTCTCTTCCACCTCGTGTCTTTGGGAGCACGTGTTTTGTTTACAACCTTGCTCCAGAAAAGATAAGTTAGCTCTCCGTGCTCTCAAATGTATATTTCTAAGTTACTCGAGGATGCAACGGGGATATCAATGTTATTCACCTGACCTTATGATGTTACCTTTTTAAAAACGCAATCATACTTCATAGGTCCAAATGATCTCTTAGACATTTTCTGAGGTATTACCGGTTTCATCTTTTGGAGATTCAGTCGCTATCTCTCCTTCACCTTCCTCTATAGCTCCACCTCCTACAGCTCCGATTATGTCACCTACAGCTCCAGTTCCATGTTCTGTAGCTCCACCATTCTTGACTTATTATTGATCTCAGTCCAACATCATGTCCACAGACTTCTCTCCTCCTAGTCTACCAATCGCATTCCGCAAAGATATTCGATCCACTCTCAATCCCCATCCCCATTATATTGATTTGAGTTATCATCGTTTATCATCACCGCATTATGCTTTTGTGTCATCTTTGTCCTTAATTTCTATCCCTATGTCCACAAGGACAAGCTATGATCAGAGATATATCTGCTTTACATATTAGTGGTATTTGGGAGCTTGTTTCTCTACCTCCCGGTAAATCTATTATTGGTTGTCGGTGGGTATATGCAGGCAAAGTTGGTCCATATAATCAAATTGATCGCCATTGCCAAAGGTTATACTCAGATATTTGGGTTTGATTACAATATTACTTTCTTTCCCGTGGCTAGAATAGCATATGTCCACCTTCTACATTAAGAAGGCCTTGTTTGTCGGTTGCGCTGGTCACTTTCCAGGAGCTATGTTATTGAACAAAACATGTGCTCCCAAAGACTCGAGGGAAAGAGAGTATAAAGGTAAGCGAGGAAACAATATCGAAAGTTAACTGATTTTGGATAGCAGATGAGGCATCCAATTAATCTAATAAAAGGACGTGAAACCGCATCGCTCAAGAAACTAAGCTTGACAGGGGACTGAATGAGACCAATGATATGCTTATTCTTCCTCTCATCTATCTCAGTTGAGATTTCTGATAAAGAGTTCCTAAAGAAATAATAAGCTACTGAAACGGAAAAGAAAATATTCTAAGGCATTATCATTGGGAAAAATGCAAATAGAGACATCAAACCAATTTTGTATTGCAGCATAAAAACTTAGGAACACAAAAAACAACTGAGAACTATCTCTTGTAAAGAAAATCCAAGTACATCTTGAATAATTATCAATGATACTGCAAAAATAATGAAAATACAAGGTTGAACTGACTTAATAGGACCCCACATATCAGAATAAACTAAGGAGAAAACAGACTATAGAAACATGGAGTGATATGTTTCTCAAGTAGACACGACTCATAATGTAATGTAAAAAAATTAGAAACCTTTTCATGAAGTTTGGATAAACTCGAATGTCCTAAACCTATGTGAATTAAGTCTACAGGATCAATAACTAGACAGACTGTGGAGGAGTTAAAGGACCTTGAATTTCAGAAGAATAGAAGAGAGGAAAGAAGTAGATTTGGGTGATATATTCTCTTGTTCTCCTGTTATTACTTTTCAATAATAAAAAACTCACTTATCCAGATATGTAATGCTACTTCTAACAAAAGACAAATTCATACCAGGCCATAAGCTTGTGGGGATGCAACTTCCAAGATGGAAAGATGAAAGATTGGATCAGCATGAGAGATAATGTAGCTAACAATTTTCCCATATGCAGTTCCAGTAGCAGCACCGATGAATAGAGATGGCGCATAGTAGCCTCCAACCAATCCAGAGGCTCGGCATAATGAAGTTGTTACTATTTTGACAGCTACAAGCTGGAGCAACAGATCAGCGGAGAGGCCTTTCACTAGTGGGCGAGATTCTAGCAGAATATTAACATTCTCAAAACCCTGGTAAAGGATTTCAGGATATGCTAAAGCTACCAGCCCAACCAGAAGACCGCCCAGGACAGGAAAAGCTGCTTTTGGCATGCCGCTGGTCATTTGAATATTTTCCACTATTTGCAGCATAAATGATGTACAACTTGATAATGCCACTGAAACTAAGCCACAAAAGATGCCCAGCAGAAGATAAAGCGGCAGCTCTGAAATGGAAACGAAAAATTAACTCAATAATACATACCAAAAAGAGTTCAAAACACATTTGTACTTACCACAGTAAGTAATAGCAATGACAAAAACGTGATTCTAAGAGTAATATCACGTGGAGGAAGACTGCATAACCCCTAATTGAAAAAAAGGACAATAATAAAATAAAAAAATGTTCATCGCCCTTTTGTAAGGTATGGTAACGTTGTATGCAAAATATTTTCCTCTTTTGATCACCGGTAATCTGAAAATTTGTTAGACAAATAATTCTAGACGATACAAATTAGAAAGAATTTACTCCTTGATTAACCTTCCTAATCACTCAAAATAAGAGGAACATCATGTTAATGATAAATCATGAGACTAATTTATTTTGTTCTGGGAACATTCAGGCTATATGGGAGAATTAACATTCTTTATATTTATCAGTTATTTACTTCATTTCATAGTAGATCGCCTCACTTTGATTTTATGCTAAATTAGAGCCCTGACTTATAAGACGGTAGGGTTGTAAGAGAATGTTACACTTGTTCCCTTATTGGTTGTGTAAGGTTTTCAACAGGAGTTTAAATGGTCCTGGGCTACTCTACTCATTGCCTTAAGGTTTTGAGTTGGATGCTCAGAGCCAAACTTGAGGGAGCCTGTTAGCACAACCGCTTTCTCTCTTCATATTCAATCGCTTTGGACTTCTCTTTCTTAACTCGTGGAACTGCTCTGGGCTTCTCTCTCTCTCTCTCTTTCTCCTAACATTGTTGTAGCATGTAAGTCCAATCATTAGCCCGTTGAGCCGAATTAATCTCGCTCTACGTAGCCCGTCGTTGTGAGCCTCCTCACTCTCTACTTCAAAAAGAACAAAAACAAAAAAAGGCAATAAGGTCAAATCAAATCCACATCTAAACCCTAAAAACTGGATTATACATGTGGGAGGGTGTTAGAAAATGCTATACTTGCCATTCATTGGTTGTGTAAGGGTCTCCAAAGGAATTCAAATGGACCTAGCTATTCTATCAGAAGTGTTATTGAAATTTGTACGAAAAAGAAGAAACAAAAAAAGAAACATGTTCTCATTCTGATATTCTTTTTGGTTCATTTTATGTACAAAAATTCTAGAACTCCTAAACTATTACTCCTGATCAGTAAGTGATTAATGTGCTTTATTCATCGGAACGGCACCACAAAAGTGTTGGATGTTCACATGTACATATCAGTGCCTGCCAATTTAAAAAGCAAGGAGCTGAGAAATTATAGTCAGCTGCCTATGTCATTTACATTCAGCATCTCTCACCAAAGAGCCAAAAAAATACAAACATTTGAATCTAAGCCTATGAACATGTTCTACCTTCCCTTCAAAACATTAAATATTTTACCCACCAAATAACCTACAAGATGCATGCAGAAATCGTGAACCACAGTCTTTTATTCTCCCTGTTGAGTTTTCTGTCGTACCAGCTCAGAAGCTTTGTCTGATGCTATTCACAAAAACAACCACTCTATTTTCCAAATAAGTTCCCAAATCTAAATTGTGTGCCGAGATAAGAAAGACGATAGCAACTTGTAACAAGCCTAACAAAGTAGTGTTCATCTTTCTGTTGTTTTATCTATCAGAATCCGGTGTCTCCTGGATGATATTGAACCCTTGAAGCTTCATTTGCAACTGAATCAACCACTCTATCTCTTAATCCTCAAAATTCCTTCCGAAGAAGATGTCCCACCTTAGTTTGTCGTATGTTGTGCAACTGCATCGTCAGTTTAGAGCAAAACTATATAAATCTGGGCACTCAATTTTCAGCGGGCTATGACCTAACGAAATGCTGAGTGTTAAATGCCAATTCCTCCAATAAGTTCCTGCTTCCCTTCAGGACACTTTCACCATCAGGGGTATTCACTGGACATGAGCAACATTGACCGGAAGATTCAAATTTTGCTACAACCATATGCTCCGCAGATATTTAAAGTTTTGGGCACATTTGCGTGATCATTTAAATAAGATGCTCCTTTTCTGTAGTTGCAGCTATTTTATACCCAAGTCTCCACTTCCTAGATTATATGACTTAACTCCACTTGACCAAAGGAAAGGAGGTTCCTTCCTTGAAACAGTTCCATAGGAAACCTCTTCTTAATTTGACAAGTCTCTTTACAACCTTAATGGCAAGAGGGTAAAGAGACATTCGTATGTATGGAGATTGTCAAGTACATTGTTAATGAGAGTAATCCTGCCACCAAAAGAAATCTTTCAGTAGCAATATCAGGATCAATGTTGGCAATGGGTTGAAGACATCTTTTTGGGAAGATCACCGGATAGGGCAAGGAAGGTTGAAAGATTTTTCCTGACTTATTCTCTCTAAGTCTTCAAAGCCAAGCATTGGTAAGTCAGTCTGGAGCTCACAAGGATGGAACTGGAACTTTAGAAGATCTTTGGATGATTGGGAGATAAACAGAGTTTCTATCTTCCTCCAAACTCTTGAACCTTTCAAGGGTACATCACAGACCTGTGAGAAAGCACGGGAGAAAATATGTTATTGATATTGGATGTTCAATACAATACAAGAGGGGCTCACCGAGTCCGCTGGGAAGAGGATGCAGCACGATCTGTGATCAACACGGTCTGCTATGGAACCACGTGCATCTATTTAAAGATGCAGAACCCCCGGCAAAAGGGACGTTAGTACTGTCTTATTTATAGCTATACTATACAAGGACATACTACTCCTATTCCAATGTGAGACAAGACTACACTATATACATAGCTGTAAACTAACACTCCCCCTCAAGCCGGTGCATACAAATCATATGTACCGAGCTTGTTACATATATAACCAATACGAGGACCAGTGAGAGACTTGGTGAAAATATCTGCAAGTTGATCATTCGACCTCACAAACTTTGTAGCAATCTCTCCTGAAAGTATCTTTTCTCTGACGAAGTGACAATCAATCTCAATGTGTTTAGTTCTCTCATGGAACACCGGATTTGATGCAATATGAAGGGCAGCTTGATTATCGCACACAAGTTCCATCCGATTGATTTCACCAAATTTCAACTCCTTGAGCAATTGTTTGGTCGAGACTAGCTCATATGTTGCCATAGCCATTGCTCGATATTCTGCTTCTGCACTAGACCGAGCAACTACATTCTGTTTCTTGCTCTTCCAAGACACCAAATTGCCTCCTACTAAAACACAACATCCAGACGTAGAACGTCTATCAGAAGGTGATCCTGCCCAATCAGCATCTGAGTATCCAACGATCTGCTCATGACCTTGATCCTCAAACAGTAACCCTTTGCCTGGAGCCGATTTTATATACCGAATAATGCGGACAACTGCAACCCAATGACTATCACAGGGAGAATTCATAAATCGACTCACAACACTTACAGGATAAGAAATATCGGGTCTAGTCACTGTGAGATAATTTAATTTTCCAACCAGCCGCCTATAGCTTGCAGGATCGCTAAGCGGCTCCCCCTGTCCTGGCATAAGTTTAGAATTCGGATCCATCGGAATGTCAACAGGGTGCCGATAAAACACAGAGTGATCAGCTTCACTACGAGTCATGCCAAACTCTTGGATAACCGTGTTGAACTTACCAAACCAGGCTCTAGGAGACTGCTTTAGACCATAAAGTGACCGACGCAAGCGACATACAAGGCCACGAGACCCCCTCCTGAGCAACAAAACCAGGTGGTTGCTCTATATAAACCTCATCCTCAAGATCACCGTGAAAAAAGGCATTCTTAGTGTTCAGCTGATAGAGGGGCCAATGACGAACCGCAGCCATGGATAGAAAAAGACGGACTGAAGCCACTTTAGCCACGGGAGAGAAGGTATCACTGTAATCGAGCCCAAATATCTGAGTATATCCTTTGGCAACAAGACGGGCCTTAAGTCGATCAATCTGGCCATCGGGACCAACTTTGACTGCATAAACCCAACGACAACCAACAGTAGATTTACCTGAGGAAAGAGGAACAAGCTCCCAAGTACCACTTGTATGTAAAGCAGACATCTCGTCACTCATAGCCTGTCGCCATCCTGGGTGAGACAACGTTTCACCTGTAGACTTAGGGATGGAAACCGAGTTCAAAGAAGATATAAAAGCATAATGGGGAGATGACAGACGATGATAACTCAAACCGACATAATGAGGATTAGGGTTAAGTATGGTTCGTATACCTTTCCGAAGTGCAATCAGTGTACTAGGAGCAGGGTCCGCAGCAGGAGAAGGGTCAGGTGCAGGACGAGAACCAGTTGGGCCCGATGTAGGGCGCGAACGATGATGATAAGTCAAGAGTGGTGTTCCTGTGGCTGGGGAACTACGAGGAACAACACTAGACTCCTCAACGGCTGGTATGGATGAAACCTCTGTGGTCGAAGGTGGAGGAGGAGCTATAGTAAACTCCTCAAAGGTCGGTATAGGTAAGACCTCAGATATATCATGGTGGTCAGCAAAAGTAAAGAAAGGTTTAGACTCAAAAAATGTAACGTCAGCTGACATAAGGTACCTACGAAGATCTGGAGAATAACAACGATATCCCTTCTGAACACGAGAATAACCAAGGAAGACACACTTGAGAGCACGAAGAGCTAACTTATCTTTCCCAGGGGCTAAGTTATGAACAAAACACGTGCTTCCAAAAATACGGGGTGGAAGAGAGTATAAGGGTGACTGGGGAAACAATACTGAATGTGGAATCTGATCCTTGATGGGAGATGAAGGCATCCGATTAATCAAATAACAAGTTGTGAGCACTGCATCGCCCCAAAAACGCAACGGAACACGAGATTCAATTAGAAGTGTGCGAGCAATCTCAATAAGGTGCCTATTCTTTCTCTCAGCAACCCCATTTTGTTGAGGGGTATAAGGACAAGATGTCTGATGAATAATTCCTTGAGAAGTCATAAACTGCTGAAATTGAAAAGATAAATATTCTAAGGCATTATCACTGCGAAAAATGCGAATAGAAACACCAAATTGGTTTTTCATTTCAGCACAGAAACTCTGGAATATAGAAAATAACTCAGAACGGTCTTTCATTAAGAAAAGCCAAGTACATCTTAAATAATCATCAATGAAACTAACAAAATAACGAAATCCCAAGGTTGAACTTACTCTACTAGGACCCCATATATCAGAATGAACTAAGGAGAAGGCAGACTATGCAAGACTCTCAACACTACGCGAAAAGGAGGCTCGGGTATGTTTCCCAAGCTGACACGACTCACAATCTAATGTAGACAAACTAGATAAACTAGGCACCATCTTCTGAAGTTTGGATAAACTCGGATGTCCTAAACGTCTGTGGATTAGATCTGGAGGATCTGTAACTAGACATGTTTGTGGAAGGACTGGGTGAGTTAAGGTAGTAAAGGCCTTCTGATTCACGTCCTCCACCAATTGTCTGTCCCGTACTGCAGTCCTGCATAATAAAAGAATCGTCAATAAAATATATACCACAATGGAGGGCACGAGTCAAACGACTAACAGATGCAAGACGAAAAAGACAGCCAGGGACATAAAGAACAGAATCTAGGGTGATAGAAGACAAGGGATTAGCTTGTCCAACTCCTTTTGCCGTAATTTGACATCCATTGGCTAAAGTAACAATGGGAAGAGACTATGAATATACAATATTTAACAAAAGTGATATATTACCAGAGATGTGATCAGAAGCGCCTGAGTCCATGACCCATGGGCCAAGAGTGCTAGACTGGGAAGCACAAGCAAAAAAATTACCAGTAAAAGAAGTATCAGTCTAAGCAACTGAGGCTACTTGTGGAGATGTCTGCTTACTTGTTCGATACTGAAGGAGCTCATTATATTCTTCTTTAGATAAAGAAAATCCCTGGTTACCTGGAGTCTCGGTCTGAGCAATGTAAGCATTTTTGGGTGGACGACCATGTAAGGAATAACACATTTCACGAGTGTGTCCAAGTTTGTGACAATAAGAACACTTGGGTCTAGATCTTCCAAAACGACCTCCTCCTCGTCTATGCTCCATAGTTTGAGATGCCCGAACATCCATTGTCTGGGATGCAAGAACAGAGGAATCAAGTATCTGTGATGAGATCACTGGTGGACTTGGTGCTGCAGCAAGGCGGAGTAATCGAGAGAATAATTCATCAACTGTCGGGACAGTCGGACTAGCTAAAATATGGTCGCGTACTGAATCAAGATCATTAGGAAGTTCAGCGAGGGTAAGAACGAGAAACATCTTTTGTCGCTGCTCTTGTTGTTTTTCAACACTAGCAGAAACTGGCATCAACTTCTCAAATTCCCCCATGATTGCTTGTACTTGACCCAAGTAAGTAGACATATCTAATTCTTGCTTCTTTCAGTTTGTCATCCGCGATATCACATCATAGAAGCGAGATATGTCATTAGCGTATAAGGTGTGTGCCTTTGCCCAAACCAAATAACATGTCAGGAATGGACGAAACAAGGGCATCAACTTGGAATCAATAGATCGCCACAAGATGCTACATAACTGAGCATCGATTTTTGTCCAAAGTGTTATTGCCTTTTCATCTCCTTCGCTAGACGGTTTGATTAGATGATCTTGAACACCTTGGCCTCTACACCACAACTCGACAGATGAAGCCCAAGCTAAGTAGTTTGAACCTCCCATTAAAGGTTCTGAGGTAATAATAACACTAGAGCTTCCAGAACTCATGTTTCTAGACCCAAAAACATCAAATCCCATAGACATTGTTGCAAATTATTACCAAATAAGAGAAAGAATCAATTGTAATCCACTGAAACAGAGTAAGGAAACACAAAAACAGAATAATGAAATACTGTAGCAGCCGGAATCTTACTGTAGTTGTCGGAATAGTACTATAGCTGCCGGAATAGTACTGTAGCAGCCGGAAAAAACTCAAAGTGGTCGGAATGAAATGAAAACAGTAGGGGTAGGATAGGAATTACCAGGCGACCCAACTGTTCTGAAGGAAGTTTTTCAAAAAATGGACGGAAGTGGTCGTACGCGCCGGCGCGTGAGCTTCTGGTGGCGTGAGGAGGCTGCTGCCGGAGATTTTTACTGGGGTTTGGTCGCCGGACAGTGATTACTCTTGTGGTAGTGTTGGATTTATAAAGCAAACGCAAACAACCTTGAAAGAGTCGTCGGAAAAAGACTTCCGGTGACTGATTTCTCTTCCCGGAGTCGCTGGAATTTATGCGCAGCGATAAATCTCTCACAATTGCTCTGATACCATGTGAGAAAGCACGGGAGAAAATATGTTATTGATATTGGATGTTCAATACAATACAAGAGGTCCTTATTTATAGCTATACTATACAAGGACATACTACTCCTATTCCAATGTGGGACAAGACTACACTATATACATAGCTGTAAACTAACAAGACCATAGATAAAATAGTTTGGAAGCTGAATAGCAAAGGTGCATTTTCAGTAAAAGATGCATACTGGACTCTAAATCATAATGTTTCAATGACTGAGGTGTGGCCTTGGAAACACATTTGGAGGGTTAAAACTCCTCCCAAAGTATCATGTTTTGTCTGGTTAGTGGTAAAAAAGCATGTTTAACACATGATAACTTACAAAGAAGAGGTTTCCAGATTTGCTCAAGATGTTTTCTTTGTGGACAGGAAGTAGAAAGTAATGCTCACTTGTTCCTACATTGCAGAATCACTACAAATCCGTGGAACATGTTCTTTTATATGTTGGGAGTTAATTGGGTCATATCTAGAACCACATTGGAACTTCTAGTCAATTGGAAGGGAATTGGTAGAAAAAATGGATAAAGACAAATGGAAAAGCATCCCAGCTTGTATATGGTGGATTGCATGGAACGAAAGGAACTCGAGATGTTTGAAGGCAAAAGAAACTCCATTCAGAAGATTAAGATGGATTGTCTTTCCTTGTTTTATTTTTTTGGTGTAAACAAGAAATGTTTAGTGAGGTAGGAGACCTGATAGATTTTATAGGCAGCTTGTAATTTACGTTACACCAGGTGCTTGTCTTTTGCTCTTTTGGAGTTGTACATACAGCTATTAGCACTAATGACTAACCTGGCGCTGATCTTATTATCAATACAAACTGTTACCTTTCTCAAAAAAAATTAGTCAAACGATGAGCCTTTGTAAGAGTGATGGAGCATAGACTTGGATAAACTACAAGTATGACACAGAACCATATTGGATTTATACTTGGTAGATTTGTCACAGAGGTTATATTTTCACTAAGAAAATTGACAAAAAGTTACCACTCTAAAGAGTAACTTTTTACTAAGAACCAAACTAGCTATGGTGCCAACAAAAGCTTGAACTACGGATAACCACTCTAAAGAGTAAAGTTTAAGGATAAGTATAACTGTATAAGTAAGACATAATATTATTGGACGGAAGTTGTCCCAAAAGATCAATATAGAACACAATTAAAGCTAAAGGTTCTTATATACGATACCAGCTATTTCAGATTAAGGTTTTTTCATGGTGGTACATTTGCATTAGGCCAGTGTCTCTAGGAGTCTTCTTTAATCTATTTAGAGATTTGTACGTCAAAGTAGAAAATAAAGAGAACCTCTGATAATAGAGAATCCCAAAGTACTGAATATTCGAAAGAAATGGGACTAAAGAAATTGAAATGGATAGTGATGATCTGTGTAGCCAACCCCAACTAGCTGTTGAAATGTAGTTGTTGTTGCTGTAAGTGACGGGTACAATTGTATTTAAGAATCAAACTCGAGAAAGAAGTCCAAAATTACCAGTAGGTGTACGGAAATCATATCCTGGAACTGCAAATGCAGGTTCAGAGCCAAGACCAATTTCTGAGACTACAGAAGCTATAACAGCACTGAGAATAACCATTGAAGTCGTATTTGTCAAGTACAAGGAGGACTCTGCAGGTGATGGCCATAACACAGATTCCACAGCAAAGAAACAGCCCCCGACAGCAGCATTAAATCCTTTAAAGTAGAAAACAAGGAGAGTTTCAAAGTGACACAAACAGTATAACCATGGAGAGAAAATGACTGACAAGATATAACAGGAAAATGTTAGCAGAACAAGAAGTAAATTTCCAGAAAATGAATTCCTGTAAGGCAGCAGATGCTGACAGCAGAAAAAACAAGAAAATGCTCACTGAACATCCCCGGATTAAGTCAAAACAACCATAGTACAGGGTACATTAGCTTATTAGCAAATAAGAATGACAAAGAAATAGGTCACAACAACTTATCAAAAAAACAAATAGTTCTGTTTTATCACTCTTGCTTTTCTCCTGCAAAGTTTCCTAAGATGAAATTGCATTACGTGACATTCTCTTCTTCTTTTTTTTTGGATAAGCAAACTCGAATAAGTGCCATTGTTTTCTCTTTTTCAGCAATGGCCACAAAAATGCTGAATTAAGTTCATAAATCTTTACCTTTTAAAGGATTTTTAATCTTCCAACAAACAGAAAAAACCTTTGGTATTTTTCTTCCTCAAAATAAATTGTTTGAGATCTGATTCCACAAATCATCCTTTAGTACTCGACAATTGTAAAGCATTTCATTAGTTTTGGACTATGTGATGTGAAGCACCAGCTAGGTACATCCCTCTATTATGGCAGAACAATGGCAAACATTTATTAAAGGTATAATAAATCTAGTGAGGCAATCCAAGAAGCATTAGCTAAGATAAGGACAGAATGGTCATCTGCCACCAAGATGCCATTCCTGGGGAACCCCCGCTCACCAAGTTCAAGTTCTCACAACGCAAAAGGAAAAGTGATGTGGTCATGTAGGCATAGAGAATACTGTAGAACATTCAAGAAATGGTCTACTAATTGAGGTACTTCTTCATCAGGTGACTCTGCAAACATGGCGGAGTTGTCATTATATTTGCAACTAGTTGATGACCAGTCTATTCTATCAAGTAGATAGAATTAAATGGTCCATTTAATTTAAGGTACTACTCAAACTAGCATTATTCAGTCAAAGGAAGTGAATTTCCCTTGACGAGTCGAACTCTGTACAATAAGGAAACTCGACAAAGAAGTGGAATCTGTATTTGGAGCCAATTCGAGTAATGTATGGGACATCATATCTCTTAGTAAATAGAGTAGTCTACTAACAAATGAACTGCCCACCTTTTCCAGCCTCTTCTTGTCTCTTAACCTCTATTTACCACCCCACATAAAACCATATGAAAGGATTAGTGTCAGCGATAAAATTGCAGGAACAAAACCATATGAAGCCAATCCATGTCAACAATAAAATTGCAGGAACATATGAACCCATAAGCAGTTGCTTATGTTTCTGCATCAGAAGTCACCAGTTGAATTTGTGAATGAATTTCTCGGGATATGTTAGAAATTAAAATTTGATTTATTAAACTTCAAGTACTTCACTAGAAAAGGACCTGGCAGAACTTTGGAAATTAGGAAGCCTAGGAAACTTCTAAAGAACTAGTTCAACCCTGAAAATAAGGACAAGACTAAGAGCCTAAACTCAATTTTCATTGCTCTTATTCCTAAGAAAAAGGGGGCAGCGGAAGTGAAAGATTTTAGACCTATCAGCTTGTTGGGCAGTGTCTATAAAATAATTGCAAAGTCGATAGCTGAAAGATTAAAGATGGTGATAGGAAAATTGATATTAGATAATCAGAATGCCTTTGTAAGAGGAAGGCAATTTATTGATGCTGCTATGGTAGCTAATGAGTGTCTTGAATATCTATTCAAGAGGAAGATTAAAGGGGTGGCCTGCAAACTTGACGTGGAAAAGGCTTATGATCATGTAAATTGGTCATGTCTGTTAAATCTGATGAAACATACGAATTTTGGGGAAAGATGGATTGGGTGGATAAAATTCTGCATATCCTCAATTAGCTTCTCAGTTTTAATTAATGGGAGTCCACATAGATACTTTAATTCTCAGAGGGGGTTAAGACAGGGGGATCCAATATCCCCCTATTTATTTTTGTTGGTGATGGAAATCTTTAGCAGAATGCTTTTAAAAGCAGAAAAGTTAGGGTGGATTAGAGGATTGAAAATTAGAAAAAGAGAGGGGGAAGAACTGTATTTCTCACACATACTCTATGCTGATGATACATTGATATTATGTGAAGCTGAAAAAGAGCAACTCTTACACCTCAGAGGAGTACTACTAGCTTTTGAAGCTGTCTCGGGATTGAAAGTGAACTTGGCAAAGAGTAATGTGTTTAGTATTAATGCCGAGCATTGTATTGATGATCTGGCAGATGTTTTGGGTTGTAAAGTGGAGCAGCTACCATCCACCTATCTGGGCCTACCACTTGGAGCAAAAAAGAATGATGCAAAGATGTGGCAGGGGGTCTTGGATAGATGTAGCAGTAAACTGGTGTCATGGAAAAGACAATATTTATCTCTTGGTGGTAGGCTTACACTGGTCAATAGTGTGATGGATGGTATACCTACTTATCTAATATCTCTCTTTAAAATGCCAACATCAGTGGAGAAAAAATTGAATACTATGAGGAATAAATTTTTGTGGGAAGGTAATAATGATAACAAGAAATTTCACTTGGTCAAATGGCAAGAGGTGATGAAAAAAAAAGAAAGAGGGGGATTAGGAGTGAGGAATCTAAAGATGCATAACAAAAGTCTTTTATTTAAATGGCTATGGAGATATAATTATGATGGGAATAGATTATGGAAAAAGGTGATAGATGCCAAGTATGGTATGAAGGACATGTGGGCTCCTCGTTCAATTCAATCTTCTTCAAAAGGGGGAGTTTGGAGCACAATTAGTAATCTTTGGAATAAATATAGTCAGTTTGTGAAACAGAAACTTGGAAATGGTAATAATACCCTATTTTGGTCTGATATGTGGTTGGAAAATGGAAGTCTTAGATCAAAGTTTCCTGGTCTATATAGCTGCTCTATTAACAAAAATGGAAGAGTGTTAGACTTCTATTCAAGCACCGGCTGGCAGCTAATCTTCAAGAGGGGCCTCAATGACTGGGAAGTTGATGAATTTTCCCAATTGATGCAGTTATTGAATAATGTTAGATTGGAGGAAAACAGGAGAGACTCATTAATCTGGGCAGCAAGTAATGATGGTATTTTCACAGTCAGCAGTTGTTATAGCTTGTTACAAAAACTACAAGGGCTTTATCAGTCAAATTGGCCATGGAAAGCAATATGGAAGTCAAAAGCACTTATTAAAGTAGCCCGTTTTGGTTGGATTGGAGCAAAGGAAGCTTTTCTAACTCAGGAGAACTTGCAGAAGAGAGGTTTTGCTCTATGTAACCGGTGTTACATGTGTGAAGAAGAGGCAGAAACAGTCAACCATCTAATCATCCATTTCAAAGTGGCAAAGCAGTGTTGGTAGCTCTTCCTAAATATATATGATGTCAAGTGGGCAATGCCTGCCAGTGTAAAGTTTGTTGGAGACATGGCAACAACAAAAAGTGGCAAAGAGTCAACAGATAGTATGAAGAACAATTCCTCTATGTGTGTTCTGGACAATATGGTTGGAAAGAAACAGGATTTGCTTTGAAGGGGAAAGGCAGCATGTATCCAGGATTAAAAACAGATGCTTATTAAACTTGTATTTCTGGTGTAAAAGACATGTAATGAAAAATATGGAACAATATATGAATTTTCTAGAGGAGCTAGGAGGAATGTAGTTGCTTTGTTGTATTAGTTTGGATGTTTGTAATTTTGCACCATCTTGGTACCTTTTAATAAAATCTTACCTTATCAAAAAAAAAAAAATAAGGACAACACTATACCTCTACAGTGTGTGCCCCTTCCTGGACTCTCATAAAGACTCTGCAAATGCCTCGTATTGAGGCTCTCTGGGAATTGCTCTAAACATGTTGGGTTAGATACTGGAAATATTGACAAAAATAAAAAGCAGGCTCAACCAAATAATTCCAGGTTTTTTTACATAATTCCAATTTCCAACTCGCGACTCAAGCTTAAGAATACTCTACATAAAGTAATTTGGAGTTTTTCTTGTCTAGCTATCCAACTTATGAGACATTGCTTTTGCTAATTCAACTTGAAGGGAGACAAAAGCCAGCTAGCAAACCATCCGCATCTCAACACTCTTTTTTTTTAGAAGGTAACATATCCATATCTCAACACTCTACTACTACATAATTGGAAGAGACGTCAAGCGAAATAAGTCAATAACTACATGGTTAGCCTAAATGTCATTTGTCACTAAAGACAAAAGTAACCACAGGCATTATAGAATTTACAATGACGATTGGTTATATCGGATGAAATAGAAATATAGAGAACAAATAATGCACGTATGATAAGGTTGATGTGAAATAACATTTTAGGACTAGTCATCTTTCTGTTTGTTGAGCTTTTGATACAATGTGAAAAGTTCACTAGTAAATTTTAGGTCCATATGTTGCTGGGTAAGTGATGCGCTTCTCACCTAACGGAGACTACATCAATATATATTCACTTTTCTTATCTAAACTTCAATTAAGTATTTTTCTTTAGATAGTTGCCTAATATGACACTTTGAGTTCATTTTTCATTTTCTGCTCAAGGAATTTGGGAAATTTAACTTCTCCCATAGAGTAAGCTTGGACAAAATTAGTAGCTTGTGGGAACCAAGTTGGCTGGCTCAACTTTATTGACAGCAAACGTCTGAAAAAGGAACTGGGGAAACAAAGCTTCAGAAATATATCATAGTACTTGGGCAGAATGCAGGCACTGGAAATTAATAACCTACTTATAGCTGATTGCAGTTCCTCTCAAAGTCAAGATGTAAGCTGCTTTATTTTTGGGTCACCCGGTGTCATTTCACTGGTATCTTGGGGGGGGGGGGGATCTATTTGTTGGTTTTCTAGTGCTTTTGCTTGCTCAAGGGGTTCACTGTTTTTACAGTTTATTGGTTTGAGTGCAAACACATTTGCATTTACAGAAAGGCTTCCCAGGAAAGAGGAAAGCATACAACAGGCTACATGTAATTATAAGGAAAATGTACCATGTATGGTTCAGAACCAAGAATAATATGGGGAACAAACCAGAAGCGATTCCAGCAGCTGATCCAGCAGCCTTGAGTGACAGCTTTCTACGACCACCTTTATCAAGCAGAGCTCCAACTCCCTTGGCAACAGATGTACCAATTTCAACACTAGGGCCTTCTGGTCCTAAGGAATTCCCAGTTCCTAATGTGACACAAGCGGCCATTGTCTTCAAAACTGGCCCCAACACAGATTTAACAGATGATGTCCAACTTCCTTCAGTTGAAACCTCCAGAGTGGCTCGGAAGGCATTCAAAAAGCTGACTACCAAACCGCCACAAGCTGGTACTAAGATTACACGTTGCCAATGTACTCCAATGGGCTCCTCTGAGGCAGCTCGATATGGAATTCCATCCCAACAAAGATCACGTATTTCATGAACCTAACCAAGGGAGATATCCGTTATATGACCACAAATGGAACATTCACTTCAGTTCTCTTTTGTATGGTGACAATATTGTTAAATTACATGGGAGAGCATTTAAACAAAAGAAAGTGACATATGGGTTGCTGATAAATATTAGGTTATCATCGGGCGCTGCATAATCTTTTATCAAGAGCCAAATTGTATGTCTTGATTAACAAAATGACTTATAAATGAGGCCAATTTAGATTATCTGTTTCTGAACTAGCCTGGATGTTCTAAGCTGGTAAGGTTAAAATTCAGAATGTCAGCATATTTTACTAAGTTATGTGAATTTGATGTATAGGATACTCCTCTGATAAATTGTACAATAATTTAAAGTAGGCAGGGGGCTGATTGACTGAGGCCAAGTAAGTAAGGGAGAATAGTAGATGAAAAGAGAAATGAAAGACCTATAGCGCACTTACCGCAGCGTTGAAAAGCACGACACTGATACCGGTGAAGAGGCCAACAAAGCAAGCCGAGATTATAGCGGTATTATTGCCTTGTGGGATAACTTCCTCGAGCAGAGATCCTATCTGGATACCACTATCACTATCACTATCGTCTTTGCTGCTGTCGCACATATCTTGTTCTTTTTCAATGTTTCCGTCACAGGAACGTCCCGGAGGAAGAGATGGTCGTCGAGCCCAAGGCCAGCAATTTGGATGACGACCCAACAACTTTCGTGATTCATTGTTTAACAGACGAGCAAACCGAGGGGCGGAGTGCGTGACTGACTTTTTTAAAGCTTTGTCGTTACAGAAAGATACACAGATATGGCGAGGAGATAAGGAATTGAAGAGCGAATTAGGAGGATGGTGCAGCACGGTGTTTTGGCCGCTAATCATAGCTGTCTGAAGCGTACAACTTCGTCAGACCAATAATAAAAATGTCAAACATTTTTTATTCTAATATAATGTTATCACAAATTTTTTAGATTTTACCCGTCAACTAATGTCGTTAACAAAAAAATCGCTTTTTTTTATGAGGACTTTCATTTCCTTTTTCTTCTTTTTCTTTGTTTGTGGATTGGCTTTTATATTTACTAGTTTTTTGGTGGAACGTGTATACCAAGTTATGTAATATATAATATTATAAAATAATATAATATTATTGATGAAAACTAGAGTCCACAAACTATATAGAGAACCTGGTTCTCTATTAATTCACACGTAACACACACAGCAGTAAGTAAATAACACAACAATATTTTACGTGTAAAACTATCAGCTCACGGGATTAAAAATCATGACCTATTGTAATATAGGAATTAAACTCGTAATCATTCACGTACTTGCAAGTCTTTTTGTAATAACTCTATTACAAACCTCATCATTTTGACTAACTCTAGCCAAACAAAAACACAAGGTTTTTGGTATACAAAGATATCCTACGAGATGCTTCTAACTAAGTTGGGCAGGAATTACAAGTGAATAACATTAACAAAGATACAACAATACTAAGGGCACAAGATGAACTTAGTGCTGGGATATAGTCCTTTGTTCTGTTGCTACTTTGTTCTTTAAGCCTTGGAGTCAATGAAGGCGGCAACACACTTGAGAAAGAATTAATGATTTAGGGTTTGCAAGTGTGTGTTTTCCCTTGTCTCGTGTTGGTAATATATAAGTGAGGTCATTGGGATGATATAAGCAAGTATCTGGTACATAGCATGCTCCAAAAAGTGATTGTTGCACTGTTGTGTGTGCAGTGCAACAGTGCAGCAGCTTTAACAGCTATAAGGAGTTGACATGTAGTGTGACCGGAGGAATTGATAGCCATTTATTCCATCTGTCGTTCCTTTCACTGGTATCATTGGAACTTGTGCCAGACATGTGACTTGTTGTTCTGAACACTTTGAGGCTTTGTATCATGTTCCATATCTGGTTCTCATACGAAGTTTATTAAATCAACAAAACACAAAGGCACATAACTTATCAATTTTCCCCTTTTTTGATGATGACGAACTTAGAATTGAAGTTCCCCCTAAGAACCAAATCTCCATACAATTCACCTTGCAGATTAGTTATATTCCCCCTAGGAACCTATTTCTCTTTCTCCCCTTCAATTTTTCTTCCCACTTTTGGTATCATACAAAATATTTATGCAAGTAAACGTAAAAAGAAGTCCAGCAAAGTTAACTCATGCCACTTGTGTGCACACAACATAGCTAAAAGTAGAGCACAAGAGTATAACATGCATAGCAAAAGACTGGGATGCTCATTGATTAATTTGAGAAGAAAAACATATGCAGTACTAGTACTATTGTTACAAAACATACGCACAATAAACCAACTTAAAGTAGCACAGTCACAAAAATAACAAACCAAAATAGGACACTGGGACGAAGACAAGCATGGATAAACTGGACACTGACAAAGGGACTGTTTAAGGGGCACTATAAGAGGGAGGGAAGGATGATGGGGCAAGGGCTTTGAGAAGAACATACACTCGAGCATTTGCAGATCGCTGCTCTTTCAGGTTCTCAACCTGTTTTCTCAAGTCTGCATTTTCAGCCATCAAGCGGGCAATCTCTGCACCCTGTGCACTGCTAGAACTAGTTACTCTTTGACTTGACCGAGATGTCCCTTAAGAATGGCATTCCTAGCCTTCAGCCTCTTTATTTCCTTATTAGCAGTAGTATGAGCATCAATTAGCTGAGAAATTGTAGAATTGCTACCAACTCCCCCTTTTTATCGATACACTCGCACTCCTCCAAGGTAGTCATTGAGAACGTTTGCTTTCGAGTACCCATCGCTCCTCTTCCCAAAGGAACTTTGAAATATTCAAACACTCTAGTGAGCAGAAACCCATAAGGCAACCATGGTTCCCATCCTTGAAGTCTGCCACCTTTTTCATATGTTCAATTATGATTCCAGGCAGTTTGATAGTAATGTATCCATCCAATGCCTCTAGGAGGAATAGGTCCGCTATTGAAGTAATGGAACGTCTTTCCGCATGAGGGAGATGGACCTTGTTCACCATCTCAAACATGAGCTGGTATACTGGAAGCAGGGTCTTTTTGTGCAGCCGCTCCTCTCACTGAACAGCCTGAGGCTTTAGAATGATTTTCCTAAAATCGGAGGAACATGTCCCTTCAACAGACGAGAGCCCCTCAGTAGGCACATCCAAGATACTCCCCAGTACAGCTTCATCCATCACAAAATCCACTCCATTAACCCTTAGGTAGATATTGTCATCTTCCACAGTGAACAGAGTAGCGTAAAATGCGAACTTCCTCTTCATAGACTTTGGGACTCTGAATAGTAAAGAGATGAGTCCACTTATGAAACTCGCAAATATCAAACAGTTGTCTCATGCCTGACATGTCAAGAATGTCAGCGTCAAACACTTTGCCTCACAGTACCTTTTGCTTCTTCAGCTTTTCTCTTTTGTTAATTTCTGATACTTCCACTGTGGCTTTCTTGGAGGAATCAGGTTCCTCAGTGTCACTTGCCTTTCTCTTATGAGATTTCTTCTTCTTAACACTTTTCTCCTTCCTACCAGACTTAGCTTTCTCACCAGGCTCCTTCTTTTCAATAATTTTCTCTCTATCAATTTCAACACCCCTCACAGACGATATTTTCTTGGGCTTCACGAGCACAGACTTCTTAGAGGATTTACGAACAAGGGAAGCAGGTTCCTTATTCACCTCTTTGTCCTCAACATCCACAATATTGGCAGGAGGCAGGTGTCACGACCCTAGACTCAAACCTATCGTGATGGCGCCTATCGATGGTACTAGGCCAGCCGACTCCCACAATACTATAACAATTCATTCAAAGATATGCCAAAAGGCATCTTGTATAACAGAATTTCATAAAGGAAATAAGGGTTGAACTCAAAAATAGAAATGCGGAATGAAAAGGACCAAACATCGGGGTGTCACTGAGTCATGAGCAACTACTAAAAACTGGTCCGACAACAATAAGACTAACATAGTCTGGGAAAAAATCCAAAATACAACTAAGGGGGAGATAAAGAAGGAGAAAACAGGGCTGCGTTCGCCAGGCAGCTACCTTGCTAACTCCAATGATCAGCTACAGGAATATCAACAGTCACTACTGTGACCAAAAATTCCTGGACCTGCACACATGGTGCAGGGAGTAACGTGAGTACACCAACTCAGTAAGTAACAGAAACAAATAAAGGCTGAGAAGTAGTGACGAGCTAAATGCAAGTACCGTTCATATCACAAAATTTAGTAAAGTGCGGCATGCTTTGTAACCAGAGTTTAAGTCAAATCAGCTTGTTTAAATCAAGTTCAAGTAAATCAATTAGAAATATCTTTCAATAGTTCTCAAACAAGGACTCAAAGCAACTATGAGCATGGATGATGAAATCATATACTGCCCCTCGGGCTAACATCACTCAGTCCTCCCAATCACTCCAACCTCACAATCACTCATGCTTCACCATCACTCATGCCTCACAATCGCTCGGCACTCGCACTCAGTAGGTACATGCACTCACTGAGGGTGTTCAGACTCCGGAAGGGCTCCTACAGCCCAAGCGCTATAATCTGTACGGACAACTCATGTGTTGTACGGACAACTCACGTGCTATAATATCATATCAGAATTCGCACGGACAACTCACGTGCTAAGGTACAACACCTCACAAATAGGCCCTCGGCCTCACTCAGTCATAAACCTCTCCAGTCTCTCGGGCTCTCAGAAATCAACCTAAACAATATTAACATGATGCAACAAATAGAATAACAGAGACTGAGCTATGATGTAAGAATGCATGAACATGACTGAGTACGGGATATCAACTAAAGCAGTGAGAGGACAGCAAGAAACAACCTCTAAGGGTCCAAACAATACTGGAATAAGGCCTAGACATGGTATCTAGCGTGATTTATAGTAAATCTTTCTAAAGCACATAAAGAGCATATAGCTACAACAAGTTGTTCAACTTTACAGTTGCTACGGGACGGGCCAAGTCACAAATCCCCAATGGTGCACTCCCACACGCCCATTACCTAGTATGTGCGTCACCTCCAAATAGTCACATGACACAAAAATTCGGGGTTTCATACCCTCATGACTAGATTTACAACCGTTACGTACCTCAATCCGAGCAAATCTCTACTCCGCAATGCCCTTGCCTCTGGAATCAGCCTCCGAGCATCCCGAATCTAGCCACAAGCAGTACAATACCATTAATATATGCTAAAGGAATTAATTCCACAAGAAAACTACTAAATTAGACTCAAAACCCGAAATCAACTCAAATCCGACCCCCGGGCTCATGTTTCGAAATCCGACAAAAGTCATAAAACCCGAAAGCCCATTCACTCATGAGTCTAACCATACAAAATTCATCAAAATCCAACATCATTTGGTCCCTCAAATCCTCAAATTACACTCTCCAAAATCCCATGCCCTAACCCCCAATTTTCACTTCAAAACCCCACTAATTAGATGAGAAATCAACGGGAAAGCACCATAGCTAGGAGTATTAGAGCTCAAGCAACTTACCTCTGTGAAAACCCTTGAGTCCCCTTCAAATATCACCCCAAAAGCTCCAAAGTCCGAGTTAAAAATGGTGGAAATGAGCAAAAATCACGAAGTCCTCAATTTATACATTCTGCCCAGTGAAAACGCACCTGCGGCACCTTTTTCCGCTTCTGCGACGCCGCACCTGCGGAATTTCCATCGCAGGTGCAGAACTCACTTAAGATCCCAGGTTCTGCATCTGCGGCCAAATCTCGCACCTGCGGACTCGCAGATGCGACAACCTTCTCGCACCTGCAGTTCAACAACGCACTTGCTCCCCATAATCCGCTTCCGCGACCATCGCACCTACGCCTTCTGCCCAGCTCCTCCAATCTCGCATCTGCGATCTCCCGCTTGCTTCTGCAGGCTCGCACCTGCGATGAGACATCTGCAGGTACGATTATGACAGCTGAGTTCAACTTCAGCAATCCTCCAATTTCCAAACTTGTTCCGTTAATCATCCGGAATCACCCTGAGGCCCTCGGGACCTCAACCAAACATACTAACATATCCCACAACATCATACGAACTTAGACAAATCATCAAATCACTCAAAACAACATCAAAACACCAAATTACACTCGGATTCAAGCCTAAGGACTTCTAAACTTCCGAATTCCACCAACGATGCTGAAACCCGCTAAACAACGTCCGAATGACCTCAATTTTTACACACAAGTCAAAAATAACACCACGAACCTATTCCAACTTCCGAAATTCCATTCTAACCCCGATATCAAAATTTTCACTACTGACCAAAATTGTCAAAATTCTAACTTTCGCCAATTCAAGCCTAATTTTACCATGGGCCTCTAAATCTCATTTCGAACGCGCTCCCAAGTCCAAAATCACCTAACAGAGCTAACGAAACCATCAAAATTCAAATCCAAGGTCTTTTACACATAAGTCAACATCCGGTTGACTTTTCCAACTTAAGCTTCTACTTTAGAGACTAAGTGTCTCAATTCACTCTGAAACCACTCCGGAGCCAAACCAACTAACCCGATATATCATAATATAGCTAAAAAGCACAAAAGGAAGCAGAAATGGGTAAAATGGGGCTATAACTCTCAAAACGACCGGCCGGGTCGTTACATCCCCCCCTCTTAAATAATCGTTCGTCCTCGAACGGGTCTAGAAACATACCTGGAGTCTCAAATAGGTATGGATATCTGCTCCGCATCTCCCGCTCGGTCTCCCAGGTGGTGTCCTCCACAGGTTGACCTCTCCACTACACTTTTACTGAAGTTATATCCTTTGCACTCAAGTTCCGAATCTGCCGATCCAAAATGGCCACCGGCTCCACATCATAAGTCATATCACCCTCTAACTGAACCGTGCTGAAGTCCAAAATATAGGACGGATCTCCAACATACTTCCGGAGCATGGAAACATGAAACACTGGATGCACACTCGACAAGCTGGGTGGCAAGGTAAGCTTATAAGCCACATCCCCTATCCTCTGAAGCTCCTCAAAAGGCCCAATAAACTGGGGGCTCAACATTCCCCTCTTCCCAAACCTCATAACACCCTTCATGGGTGATACCTTCAGCAAAACCTTCTCCCCAACCATAAAAGACACATCACGGACCTTCCTGTCCGCGTAGCTCTTCTGCCTAGACTGCACTGTGCGAAGCCGCTCTTGAATCAATTTCACCTTATCTAATGCATCCTGGACCAAGTCTGTACCCAAGAGCCTAGCCTCACCCGGCTCAAACCATCCTACTGGAGATCTACACCTCCTCACATATAAAGTCTCGTACGGAGTCATCTGAATGCTCGACTGATAATTGTTGTTATATGCAAACTCCGCGAGCGGCAGAAACTGATCCCATGAACCCCCAAAGTCAATGACACAAGCGCGTAACATGTCCTCCAGTATCTAAATAGTGCGCTCGGGCTGCCCGTCCATTTGAGGGTGAAAAGTTGTGCTCAACTCAACCTGAGTACCCAACTCTCACTGCACGGCCCTCCAAAACTACGATGTAAACTGAGTTCCCTATCTAAAATGATGAAAACTGGGACACCATGCAGGCGAACAATCTCTCGGATGTAAATCTCAGCCAACCGCTCTGAAGAGTAAGTAGTGCCAACTGGAATGAAGTGTGTGGACTTGGTCAGCCGATCCACAATAACCCACATAGCATCGAACTTCCTCGAAGTCCGTGGGAGCCCGACTACAAAGTCCATGGTGATTTGCTCCCACTTCCACTCTGGGATCTCTAACCTCCGAAGCAAGCCACCCGGTATCTGATGTTCATACTTAACCTGCTGACAGTTGAGACACCGACACAAACCCAACTATATCCTTCTTCATCCGCCTCCACCAATAGTGTTGTCTCAGATCCTGGTACATCTTCGCGACACCCGGATGGATGGAGTACCGCGAGCTGTGGGCTTCCTCAAGAATCAACTCCCGAAGCCTATCCACGTTGGGCACACATATCCGGCCCTGCATCCTCAACATGCCATCATCACCAACAATCACATCTCTAGCATCACCTCGCTGAACCCTGTCATGAAGAACGAGCAGGTGGGGGTCATCATACTGACGTGTCACCTTGGAGACAGCCCTACCACTTCTAGCAACTATAAATTGTGCAACATGCATATCATCATAATCCTCCTCACTTTCGTCATCTTCTTCTTCAGACAAAGGCTTCATATCAGGAATCACAAAATGTAAAGGAACTGCATCTAGATGAGGGGAAGGGAGAGGGTTAATACTATCCAGGGGCTTTTTAGTGGAGCATGGAGTTTCATCCCAAGTAGGAGCAAAGTGATCTTCTTGGGCAGAGGGAGCAGGTACCTTTGTTGGCTTCCCTGTAGTACTAACTGGTACCAAGTCACCTTGAGGCACCAGTTCCTCACTTCCATTCCCATTCTCTTTTTATTCCCCCTGAGTCTCAGCACTCACATCTCCAGACACATACTCCCCAACCAAAACCCCTTCAGTAGCAATAAACAACATGTTCTCTATGGCTTCCTTCTCAGTTGCATCCAACAATATAGAATCAATGAAGGCGAAAGAGACGTTACCTGATGGTGATGCAATATTCAGATCAAACGTTGGAACATAAAGAGTAGTAGACACACCAGATGCTATCATGACCCAATTTTTCCTCCGTTGGGTATCGTGATGGCACCTAGTCTTAGGGACTAGGTAATCCTAACATTTACTAAATAACAACAGTAATTTAATAACATCTAACATTTTTTTTGAAATAAAAATCTCTATAAAATTTACAATTCCCAAAACTGGTAGTACAAGTCATAAGCTCTACAGAGTTTGTTATAATTTTCTAAATACAACTGTTTGAAATAAAGTAAATAGTGTGAATACAAATCAGAAGGTGACTCTGAAGCCTGCGAACACAGCAACAGGTTCACCTTGAGTCTCCACAGTAATAATTCGCACAACTAGCTAATGATCAACTGACTTCGAAAATACCTGGATCTGCACAAAAATATGCAGAAGTGCAGTATGAGTACACCACGGCGGTACTCAGCAAGTATCAAGACTAACCTCAGTGGAGTAGTGACAAGGTACAGTTAAGATACCTACTGGACTAAACAACCTGAACAAGTATAAGTATAGGAATAACAGAGTATGATAACTACATATTGACCACGCGAAATGGAAATTAATACGGTAATTTCAATAAGAAAGGAAAACAACAACCATCAGCGGAATACCATAATAATGACACAGTAGATGTACAGAAACACGGTCTAAATCCGGTGATCACAAATGAATGAAAGGCAAATAACAACTCAACAAAACGACCGCTTTCACACTGGGTTTTAGCCTATAACCTCCACGAGGTACCGAACCTCAGAATATTCACAACTCACGGGTCCCAATTTCTGAACCATAACACTTAGCATCCTGTGCTCTCATTACAATTTATAACCGCACTGACGACTCACGTGCCAAATAGAGCCATTCTCACATAGAAGGAAAGTAAACATGGGTGTGCATCTATACTCAATAATATCAAGAAAACCTCTTAACCGATAAGAGTGCTTAACTACGTGTATGCTTGTGCAAGTGTCCTAACATAGTTCATGCCAGCTAGTAAGTATAGGAAAAGAAATGGACAACACGTAGAATGTTTTCCCACAACTTTCCACAAGATAAAGCTCACACAGGTAAGTGTATCATTACACAAATATCAACAATAAGAATGCCCCCAGGACATCACAAGTTATCACAAATCAATTTCTGACACAACCCACCTTGTCTTGCCACGTGTGCAATAATAAAGTAAATGCCCGCCTTATCTCGCCACACGTGCATAATAATGTTTCCACCTTGTCTCGCCACATGCGCAACCCACATATATATAGCCCGCATTGTCACGCCGTATGTGCAAATATCAGTAGTAACAATAGCACAACAGAAACCTCATGCAACCCCATAACAATAACCGCATGACAGAAACCTCGTGCATCACAATAACAGTCGCATGACAGAGACCTCGTGCATCACAACAAGTACCACATCAACAATAACACTAATACAAGGGTACAATAAATAAATCAACTCAGAAATTCTAGAACTCAAAGAAACGGAAGAACAAATTCACAAGGATTAGTCATAATAGGGAATGCTAGTCATAATAAGAATAGCTCAATAAGGAAGGAAATAATATGTAACAACGGCCCGCAATGTACAGTTCAACAACAAGGGAGCTAACATAAGTCGAATGATTCCAAATAAGGAAAAGTCAACTAAGATATAGGATATCTAAACTTCTTTTAAGGTCGGGCAATTATGAAATAGACACAACGAATTCAATTAAGGACAAGCAGCAGAAAAATAATCATAGTCTCAATTAAGGATGAACAATTACAGAAGAGATAATTATAACTTCAAATAAAGATAAGCAGCTAGGGGAAAGATAACGTGACAATAGAAGAGATAACAATTTCAGTTAAGGCATAGATGAATCAAATAAATAACATGAGTGGATCATGAAGCAATTAACTCTAATTAAAGCAGGTAGAGGTGAAAATAGTAATTAAGAAACGTATTCATAACAAAACAACTACATATTCAGTAAATAAAAGAACCTAAAAACCCTAAAAGACCAACTTTCCACAAATAAGTCCGAGCACGTACTCGTCACCTCGCGTACACGGACTATAATTAGCATAGAGACTCAAATCCTAAGGGGTAGTTCCCCACACGAAGTTAGGCAAGATACTTACCTCAAAGAAGAAAGACCGATACTCAAAAATAAAGTTCTCGGGTGAAATGGCCTCCGGACGGCTCAAATCTAACCAAAATAACTTCAAAGCACAAATAAAACTCATAAGAAACTATTCCGGATCATAAAGCCTAAATCTTTATCAAAATCTAAAAATTAACCCAAAAATTAACCCCCGGGCCCGCACCTCGAAACCTGACAAATTTTATAAAACCTGAATACCCATTTCGATACGAGTTCAACCATACTAAAATTATCAAATTCCGATACCAATTCGTCCTTCAAATCATGATTTTTCATTTTGAAAATTTTCTTTAAAAACCACCATTTTTCTCAACTCAAAATACAAATTAAATGATAAAAATGAAGATAAAATTATGGAATATAATAAATTCTAGGTGAAGAACACTTACCCAATTGATTTACTTGAAAACCCTACAAAGAAACACTCAAAACCGAGCTCTACAAGTCAAGATATGATAAAAATGGCATAACCCTCGATTTGGAAAATATATTCTGCTGCCCAGGTATTTGTTCATCACGATCGCAGAAGAGGAGCTGCGATCGCGAAGAGGAAATAGCTACTGCCCGGAATTGGTGCTCTGCGATCGCGAACAAGCATGTGCGATCGCGAAGAAGGAAAATAATGGCCCAGGAACTGGGCTACGCGAATGCGTGAAGCGGCATGCGACCGCGAAGGAGGGGAAAGCACACTTACGTGTTAGCGGATAGAGCAGTGCAAATGCGTAGAGGAAATGGTCACCAACTCCCAGCTCCTAGTTTCTACTACGCGAACGCGATGGAGCGGATGCGAACGCGAAGAAGGGGAAGGCAGGCTTCCGCGATCACGGAAGGAGTTATACGAATGCGGAGAACAAATAATTCATCCTCCAAAAATTACACTACGCGAACGCGAAGGAAGTGACGGGGACGCGATTAAGGAAACCAGATGACAGAAAACAATAGTCCAAAAATAGAAGGAAATGGCCCGTAGCCCATCCGAAACTCATCCGAGGCCCCCGGGACCCCCGTCTAAACATACCAACAGGTTCCATAACCTAACACGAACTAGCTCGAGGTCTCAAATCACATCAAACAATGTCGAAACTACGAATCACACCATGAATCGAACTTATGAACTTTCAAATCTTCCAACTTCTAAAACTCGCACCGAAACCTATCAAATCAACCTGGAATGACGTCAAATTTTGCAGGCAAGTCCCAAATGACATAACGGAGTTGTTCTAACTCTCGACATCGCATTTCGACCCTAATATCACCAAAGTCAACTCTTGGTCAAACCTCTCAACCTTCAAAACTTCAACTTTTCCAACTTTCGCCGAAATGCTTCAAATCACCCTACGGACCTCCAAATCCAAATTTGGACGCACGCCTAAGTCCAAAATCACCATATGAAGCTGTTGAAATCATCCAAAACTCATTTCGGAGCCGTTTACACAAAAGTCAAATTCCGGTCATCTCTTACCGCATAAGCTTCCAAAACTTGAATCCTTCTTCAGATTTGACTCTGAATCATCCGGTAACTGAATTCAACCACGCATGCAAGTCAATAGACATAATGCGAAGCTGCTCAAGACCTTATGCCGCCGAGCATGACTTAAATTCTCAAAACGACCGACATGCTCGTTATATCCTCCCCCTCTTAAACAAACGTTTGTCCTCGAACGTGCCAAGAATCGTCTCGACATGTTCAAATCTCTGAATGCACATATCCAACATACACCCGCAGGTGACCCCATGTCACCTCAATCCACATAAACCTGACGACACCATCTCAACTATAATTTATCCTTTCTACCAACACCGATAAGCCTTAGAGTCAAAATTCTCACCTTCCGTTCATCTACAAAACACCCGATTCTAAATCCACACCCTGTATCAGTCTCAACCAACTGCAACAACTCATGCCTATCCCTACAAGGTACGACCACTCAACATGACACGCCACACATAGGCCCGTAATAACATTTCTAATCATAATAGGTGCCCGTAATCAAACCAACATCGACAATTAGTCTCATATCCGTTAGAACCCTGTTTTAAACCTCCACAACACTGACAACGGTGCAAGAAACATAAAGACCTCTTAACTATACACCTAAATCAACGAGTCACAACTAACACCACCGGGCACACACCCCGCAAGCTAAAACTCAAGAAGCACAGAATGAAAAATGACTGAATATGTAAAGAATAACACATATGCGAATGTCAAACAAGCCCGACAGACACAACTCTCTATGAGTACCATCCTACAAATCAATTTAAAAGGAAAAATTGAAGTATATGAACAATTCACAAGGATCTCATCCTGATATAACTTCCACCGCGGCATGCAGCCCGGCTCAAACATATCAAATCACATGGAATCGCGATGGTTTCACCCTCAACTCCGAATCACAAGTCGAATACACATTATACCAATGAAAATCTTCCACTAACTCAATTCTTCCAATAAAATCACAACACTTACTAAACTTTCACCCCGGTAGAGTATCAAATCACAAATCGTAACCAAATTACTCAGGAATCACATCAAACCTACCATAATGGACAACATGAATTCACTTCTAGCCTTGTAAATCTCAATAATGAATAATTACAAACTATAGATACGGGCTACCACTCATAGAATCTCCCCAACAGGGGTAAACACGTAAGGAGAGTACTAATCATGAAACTCACCCATAAATGAAGCAACAAATAAGGGAACTTGCCCCGATAAGTAGAACCAAAACTAAATACGAATGGTGCCCCTCTGTAACAAATAAAAAGCATACCTGTATGACATCATCTGGCACATCAGCCTTAAGCCTACTATATGAAACACATCAATGGGCTGGGTCTCCCCCTCTTGGGTGCCCTCTACTCGCACGAATACCCCGCTGTGACACATCTGTCTAGAGTCTGGGATAATCTCTCACCATGTGTCTAGTATCTCCACACTCAAAGCAACCCCTCTATTGACGTGGTTGTGGGAACTGTGCGGTACGGGTACTCTGAGACCTATGAGTAGCTGAAACAACGTGCGTAGCCTGAAGTGCAAACTGAACTGGCTGACCCACAAAACCTCTACCATACCGTACCTTGCCTCCAAAATAAGGACCAGTAGATCTATCCGGTCTACGAGGCCTCCTAGCCTCTCTGTCCTCTCTCTCCTAACCTCGTCTAACCTCTCTCTCATGGCACCGCCTATCCTCTCTCTCTCTTGATCCCACATGAGCTCCACTCGGCGAGCGATCCCTACTACCTGCTGAAACAAAACATCCAACTCTAACTCCCGAGCCATGCTGAACCGAATATCATGCCTGAGCCCCTCAATGAATCTACGGATACGCTCTCTAACGGTAGCGACCAAAGCAGGTGCATGTGTGGCCAAATCATTGAATCTAATGGCATACTCTGACACTAACATAGTGTCGTGGTGCAACTGCTCAAACTCCACGCGCCATGCATCTCGAAGGGACTGAGGTACAAACTCTCTCAGGAACATCTCTGTAAACTGAACCTATGTAAGTGAAGCTGACTCGGCCGGGCTACCTAACTCATACGCCCGCCACCACTGATAAGCCGCTCCTCTAAGTTGGAACATAACAAAAGCAACCCCGCCCGTCTCCATAATACCCATAGTACGAAGAATGCGGTGACACTCCTCCAGGAAACCCCGGGCATCGTCTGTCGCCAATCAACTGAAGGTAGCATGGTGGTACCTCTTGTACCTCTCAAGTCTAAGTTGTTCTTCCACAGATGCTGCTGCCATAACCACATGCTAAACTGGAACCACAGGCTATGTTGCCATGACACCTGAAATCGGACCAATGTGAACTCGCTGCTCTAGAGTATGGGCAGCGGGAGTCTAAGCTCCTCCCCTGGTCTGTGATGTAGCTGGTGCAACCGAAATCAACCCGCCTGAGCTAATGTGCCAAACATGGTCAGGAACTGTGCTAAGGTCTCCTGAAGTCCGGGGGTAACAGCAGGCACCTCCGGTACCTGTCCCTCAACCGGAGCTACTGGCGGCTTCTCAACTGTTGCTCTAGTGGATGCTCTAGCTGCGGCACATTCTCCTCTTCGGCCTCTGCCTCTGCCCCTAGCGACATATGCTCCAGGGTCAACGTCATCGGTAACTGCAACTCGTGTCCTCACCATCTGTGAGAGAATGGAATGATAAAAGCTTCAAACTTTGAGATCAATAAACTCACACGATAGGAATGAAGGAAGAGAAACTATCCTAATAGTTCTGCAGCCTCTCGAAGATAAGTACAGACGTCTCCGTACCGATCCGCAAGACTCTACTAAACTCGCTTATGACTCGTAGCACCTATGAAACTAGGGCTCTGATACCAACTTGTCACGACCCAATTTTTCCTCCGTTGGGTATCGTGATGGAACCTAGTCTTAAGGACTAGGTAAGCCTAACATTTTCTAAATAACAACAGTAATTTAATAACATTTAATTTTTTTTTTGAAATGGAAATCTCTATAAAATTTATAATTCCCAAAACCGATAGTACAAGTCATAAACTCTACAGAGTTTGTTACAATTTTTTAAATATAACGGTTTGAAATAAAATAAACAATGTGAATACAAATCAGAAGGTGACTCCAAAGCCTGCGAACGCAATAACATATTTACCTTGAGTCTCTACAGCAACAATCCGCACAGCTAGCTAATGATCAACTGACTTCAAAAATACCTGGATCTGCACAAAACTATACAAAAGTGTAGTATGAGTACACCACTGCGGTACTCAGCAAGTATCAAGACTAACCTCAGTGGAGTAGTGACGAGGTACAGTCAAGATACCTACTAGACTAAAAAACCTGAACAAGTATAAGTATAGGAACAACAGAGTATGATAACTACATAATGACCACGCGAAATGGAAATTAATACGGTAATTTCAATAAGAAAGGAAAACAACAACTATCAGCGGAATACCATAATAATGACACAGTAGATGTATGGAAACACAGTCTAAATCTGGTGATCACAAATGAATGAAAGGCAAATAACAACTCAACAAAACGACCACTTTCACACTGGGTTTTAGCCAATAACCTCCACGAGGTACCGAACCTCAGAATATTCACAACGCACGGGTCCCATGTAATGACCCAATCGGTTGTTTTGAGCATTTGCACTTCACTCAATAGTTTACGGGTATGAATAGCTCCGTATGATACATTATTACTTATGTGAATCGTCGGTTTGGATTTTCAGGTTATTCAGAATTGAATTGGAAGAATGGATTTCATTGTTGAAACTTTAAATTGGGGGAGTTGATCAAGTTTGACTTTTTGTGAATTTGAACCGAGAACAGAGTTTTGATGGTTATCTTAGCTCTGTTGGATGATTTTGGACTTAGGAACGCAGCCAAGTTGTGGTTTGGAGGTCCGTAGTAGAATTTGGCTCGAAATGGTGAAAGCTGGAATTTTGTAAAGTTTGACCAGGAGTGGAGTTTTTGATATCAAGGTCGGATTCCGATTCCGGAAGTTGGAGCAGGTCCATAATGTCAAATGTGACTTGTGTGCAAAATTTGAGGTCAATCAGATGTGATTTGATAGTTTTCAGCATCAGTTTTGGAAGTTAAAGTTTCAAAGTTCAATGATTTTGAATTGAGGTGTGATTCGTTGTTTTGATGTTGTTATGTGTGTTTTGAGGCCTCAAGTAGGTCCGTATTATGTTATGGGACTCGTTGGTATATTTGGACGGGTCCTGAGTCGCTCGGGTGAGTTTCGGACGAGGTTCAGACCAATTTCATTCCATGTTGCATTTTTGAAGATTTTCTGGTTTTAGTATGACCGCACCTGTGGAGTATGTAGCGCAGGTGCAGCCGCAAAAGCGGCAGTGCCATCGCAGAAATGAGAAAGAGAGCTGGGCATGAGGATCACAGGTGCGGGTGCTTGGATGCACTTGCGCAACCGCAGATGTGGTTCAAGTGCGCATAAGCAAAATCGCAAAAGCGGCTTAAGGACTGCATGTGCGAAGTTTTGCTGAGTGGGCTGTTTTGCAGAAGCGAGGAATTATCATAGAAGCGGTGGTCGCAGATGCGACAATTGGACCGCAAATGCGGAATAGCTGGGCAGAGTTATAAAAATCGAGGTTTTGGTTCTTTCTTCAGATTTTGAGATTTGGGACTCCGATTGAGGCGATTGTTGAAGCAAATTTCATCACAAGGATTGGGGTAAGTGTTCTCTACTCAGTTTTGATTATATTCCATGAATCTATCTTCGATTTTAGCAATTGGTTGATGAATTTTAAAGAGGAAATTGGGGTATTTGGCCTAAAGTTTCATAATATGAATTTTTGAGTTTTGAACACTGATTTGGAGTCGAATCTGAGTGAAACTAGTGTGGTTGGACTCGTAATTGAATGAGTTGTCGGATTTTGTGAGTTTTGTCGAGTTTCGAGACATGGGCCCCAGAGTGATTTTTGGCCAAATTTGGGATTTCATGCACAATTCGATCTTTATCATTTGTAATTGCTCCCTTGGGCTTTATCTGATGTATTTGAGTTGAGCCGTTCGGAGATCGCTACACGCGTGATGGCATTTTTGGAGCATCGCTTGGCTTGCTCGATGTTGTAATTGGCTTGTTCAAGGTAAGTAACTCTTCTAATCTTAGTAATGAGGGTATGAAATCCTGAAATACGTGTTATGTGATTGGTATTGAGGTGACACACATACTAGGTGACGGGCGTGTGGGCATGCACCCTGTGAATTGTGATTCCGTTATTTCCATAGGCATTGTATAGTGGCCCTATTTTGTTGATATCTGTGTTATCACCATGTGATAAAGTAGATAAGCTGTCAATCATGCTAAATATCATGTTTAGGCTTTATGCTGATATTGTTAGGACCCATAGTGGTCGTTTCTTGCTGTTATCTCACTGATTTCATCGATATATTGTGCTCAGTCATATTCATGCCTTCATAACATATCTCAGTCTCAGTTGTTGTTTATTGATACATTATATCATTATTGTCATGCTAGTTTCATGGCATTGTGAGCCCTTGAGTGAGACTAGAGAGATTGATGACTGAGTGAGGTCGAGGACCTGAGTGAGAGTGACATTTTGGGATCGGGCTGCACGCCGTAGCATATGATATTGATTATATTTTATATGGATCGGGTTGCACGCCGCAACAAGCCTTCGGGGTATATATATATTTGTGGATCGGGCTGCACGCCGCAACATGTAATATACATCGTTGAGTGATTGAGTGTGCTGAGCCTTGAGTATAGTGAGAGAGAATGCGAGACAGTGAGATTAAGTACTCTGAAAGTGTGAGTGCATGAGTTCATCTTTGAGATGCATTGCATTGACATGCACACATGACATACGGGCATAGAGATATATTTTCCTCATGCTGTACGATATTACATCATTCATGATTTCTCACACATGTTGACAGATGGGCATAGTGATGCATTTGTTTTACACTGGTTATCTGGAAGGAAAATGAAATATCTTATTTATTATGGAAAGGATTTTGGGAAAATTATTGTTTTCAAACTTATTTATATTTTTGGTAACTCTGGTAAACGATTTGGGTTTTCATTGAAGTACTCGAAAGGCAAAACTATTTTCAGAAATTATGTTTTTGTTGAACATTTGATTGTTGAGTTACTTATGGTATTACTTGTTTTATGTTATTATGAACTATTGTTGGTTATTGAAGTTGGGACCCGACCTTGGTACAAACTCATCACTACTTTCAAGCTAAGGTTAGGTTTGTTACTTATTGAGTACATGAGGTCGGTTGTACTCATACTACACTTCTGCACCTTGCATGCAGATGTTGGTTGCTGTGTTCGATGGGAGATGGATTGAAGATGTACCTGCGTCCCGGCTGTAGCTGCCTCTTTTTCGCGGTAGCTTTAGATATGTAAAACTCTGTTTATGTACTACTCAAACAGACTATATATTTATTTCATTTCCGCTTTGTAAACTCTAATCTTAGAAGCTCATGATTTGTATTACCAGTTCTTGGGGAATGTATAAGATTAGGATAATTCTTTTCTTAAATTACTTTATTAATTCTTATTAGATTTGTTTAGCGGTTAAGTGTATTACCTTGCGGGTGAGTAGGTGCCATTACGACTAGTCAGATTTTGGGTCGTGACAAGGTGGTATCAGAGCTCTAGGTTCATAGGTTCTACAAGTCATGAGCAAGTGTCTAGTAGAGTCTTACGTATCGGTTTGATGATGTCCATACCTATCTTCGAAAGGCTATAGGATATTTAGGATATACTTCCCATCTTTCTTTCCTTATCGTGCGACATTGATTCAGCTCGAAGTGTAACTCTTTGAATTCCTTCCACCATTCATATGCGCACATGAGCGCTTGGTATCAGCTGTGCATCGCCAGCTTGTGATTCTATGAACGAGGTTCGAGATATGTATTCTGTGTTTTGGTGATGGGCCAGTCTGGAGGACTTGAGGCCATGGTTAGACCGCAGCTTGAGCTCAGTAGCTTCAGTGGTAACTTGTACATTTGGACTCATATGTCCGGTAATGTCCCAACGAGAGGAATTTATGGCTCGATGAGCGGTGAAATGGCTATGTTGTGAGTATGATGTGACTGCGAGATATGTTCGGATCGTTCGAATGTGACGAGAAGAGTTTACTTGAGAGGTAGAAAGGACTATGGGGTGTTTGATTTCTGTCTTGATTTGGCATATGGTCTCGAGTTATGGGTGTGTTGAGGGATCTCTCCTGTTGTTTAGTTGTGGAGTAAAGTAGATTCTCATATCTTGTTGATGAGTTTAGAATCAAGAAGATTAAGTGATTGCGTAGTAGTCGTGACTGTGGAAGGGTATAGAGAGATGTCAGTTTGAGGCAGAGCAAGTAGGTTATCTCCTGTAAGGTGTCCTGAGGTTGTGTGGTCCTTATGAAGTTTTGTAAAGAGTTCTCTTTTACCAGTGAATGATATATGTTACAATTTGAGTTTGGATCGCCTGTGGAAGTTGGCTTAACCATCACGAGGATGAACGCGAGATTTGCAAATGATTTGAGGTACTAGATGTTTTGTGTTGCATGGGAGGATGAAGGATTTAGTAGAATCTCACTGTGGTACTATGGTAGTATTGAGGTATGGCTATTGTAAGTTATTAGATGCTTTATTCCTTAGCCTTGAGCCTAGTGGGGGAGTCTGTATTGACGGGTTGATTGCATGGTTATGTGTTGTATTGGTTTCAGTTTGAGGTATACTGGTGAATCAGTTATGGCTTACAGAGGTTGAGATCGAGGGTGACTCGAGTAAAGGAAATTTTGGATAAGGTTTGTGTTATGCTTTATGGGTATATGGGAATCATAAAATAATTGAGTGGTTATTCGCGAAGGATGTAGGATACTTGGAGTAGGAATTTGCTCGATTGCTTATGAGTGTGGACTACTCCCTTGGGTGTTGGTGTACTAATGGGGCACAGGTCATTCGGTCCGTTTGGTCGGCTCAATTAAGATTTGAGTATAGTGGATGACTCTCGAGAGTGGTTCTAATGGATTCAAGAATTATATGTAGAAATTGAGGATTTCAGATTGGTATATGGCTAGGATCTGATATTTACACTGGATGGTGTCGAGACTTGCAGCATTTGTACATCATTGTCGATTCTACATTTCAGTATCAGGAAGGTAAGATGAACAACTTGAAATTCACAGAAGGTCTCTTCAGAGTGGGTATCTCGATTGTGGTACTTTTGTGGTGCTTAAGAGAGCATTCAGCGGCTTATGAGCCTTGAGGCGGTGTGTTTTTATGCTAGGTTCTCGTGTGGTGATTCTTGGGTTGAGGATTGAAGTATTATGGCAAGGAGGAGTATCAATTTGAAGGTAATTCCGAAGGAACTCAGAGAATTAGGACAGTTTAGTATCGGGTTGGATCAGCATGGCAACATATGCAATTGGCTCGTTTGGTGCTTATAATGTATTTTATGCAAATGGGATTCAGAGAGTTCTTGATGGTTTCTACCACGGTTAGAGATGTATATTTTCTACTGGCGTGAGGAGCATGCGATGTATAGCGATTTTCTCCTGGATGTGCTCAAAAGGAAAGTTCTTAGCTAATTAAGTATGCAGTTGCTTGTGACTCGGAGTGGATTTCGAAGCTCTCATATTTTTTCGTATGATGGCATGGTATGTGCGGTGTGTTGGGTAGGATTGAGAATTTCATGTGTAAGGTCACAGTTCAATTTTGAAGGGAAGGTCATGAGTCCTTAGGCAACGTGTGCAGTTTCGGACGACTAGGTAAATGATATTACTATCTGGCATGGCTCGATGAGGGTATACATTTCAGAAAGGGCAATATGTTTTGATTTATGGATACTTCATTGGTATTGTGTCAAGCACTCTCTTGTTTGATCGACTGCTGATGTTCAAATTTTGCTTTATGGCACAGAAGAATTATAGAAGTATTCCTCGTGGGATGATCGTGTATTAGAGAAGTGTTAGACATTCAGGCAGTGGAGTTGAGATCAGATATGGTAATTCGTGTGTCCTATGGATTTGGAGACTGGGAGTTCTCATGAGTAGATTGTTTCTTTGTTATGGACTCTGAAAATGTAGCCAAGGTTAGTCAGAAGATAGTATATGTTGTGATTCAGTTATTGTGGACTTTCGGAGGGTTATTTATCTATTATGGGTGACGAGAGTTGATTTGGGGTTCATTGGTAGGCCCAATATGGATGTGTGTTCTGCACCGAGTCGGATTGGTTGGCTCCATACTGCCATTGTTGAGGGATGCGCCATTCAACTGTTGTTGAGCTTATACGTGTTCTGAAATGTTTGGTGAATTACTCTTCTATGCCACGAGGAGTTGTGATTCGTTGGTTATACGCACATATGGTGCGGTTCTATTTGAGCTTTATAGCGGAATATGAGCGAGATGAGTATTTGGGTATTGCATGATTGATTGCGCGTTGGCTATGTTCTTTTTGGATTGTGGTATTATGTTATTTACTCTCCATGGTTATGGTAATGCACTTTGGGTACTTGATGTTGAATTTCACGTGGTTATTGATTTGGAGAAAGGTGGCTCGAGGGATATAACATGGATCAGCGTATGGATGGGGTCACACATTGCCGTGAAGTTATGTTGAGATATGATCCTATGTGATAGATTCATGTGTTTTGGTTCTACGGTGTGTGTTAGGATCTTAGCATGGTGCTGTGATGGTACTTGTTAAGCTAGCGGGACAATCCTCTCGTTTGAGGTATTTTTTCAGGATTTAGTACATTTGGAATGTTACTATTTGGTGCACGAGTTGTGGCTTTAAGCTGTATTGATGTGTCGTGTCACTAGAGTGATTATGTTAGATGGGATAAAGTCATTGGACCTAGAATGGATGCTATCGGATTTGGTTTGGTATATTTGGAAGGATAATATCGGAAGTCGGCTTAGAAATTGGCTATAGTTCTTGTATAAGGAGAGGGAGCTCCATGACCTGTTGATCTGATGAATGGTTATGAATTCTATATGTTTCTTTCATCATTGGCAGTGTACGAGGGTTTTAGAGCGAGGCTTTGTTTGATATGATGTCTATTACCGGTATTGGGTTGTTTTGAGCAGCTACTGTGATTTGAAATTTTTGCTAAGAGTATTTGAGTTATATGGTACATCATGTGATTACATCTTGGGTTATAGATATGGCTTGATACAGCTTGTTCAGACTTATACAGTGAGTAGATACGAGATTCTGATCTTATAGAAATTGTGGAGGTTGAAAATTGGATTCTAAGGTTTATGTGCTAGGTTGGATTAAGAAATTTCAATCATGTTGTGTTATCAGACCTATATGGGATAGGGTGATGTGGGATCACCCCCCTGGTATGTGCATGGTAAGGTTACACGGCGATTTGATGGCTTTTGAAACAACTCTGGGCATGTTCGAGGACGAACGCATGTTTAAGTGGGAGAGGATGTAACGACCCAACCAGTCGTTTTGAGCATTTGCACTTCTCTCGGTAGTTTACGGGCACGAGTAGCTTCGTATGATGCATTATGACTTATGTGAATCATCGATTTTGATTTTCAGGTTATTCTGAATCGAATTGGAAAAATGGATTTCATTGTTGAAACTTTAAATTGGGGGAGTTGATCAAGTTTGACTTTTTTTGAATTTGAACCTGGAACGGAGTTTTGATGGTTCCGTTAGCTCCATTGGGTGATTTTGGACTTAGGAGCACGTCCGGATTGTGGTTTGGAGGTCCGAAGTAGAATTTGGTTCGAAATGGCGAAAGCTAGAATTTTGGAAAGTTTGACCGGGAGTGGACCTTTTGATATCGGGGTCGGATTCCGATTGCGAAAGTTGGAGCAGGTCTGTAACGACAAATGTGACTTGTGTGCAAAATTTGAGGTCAATTAGATGTGATTTGATAGTTTTCGGCATCGGTTGTGGAAGTTAAAGTTTCAATGTTTAATGATTTCAAATTGAGGTGTGATTTGTCGTTTCGATGTTATTATGTGTATTTTGAGGCCTCGAGTAGGTCCGTGTTATGTTATGGGACTTGTTGGTATATTTGGACGGGGTCCCGAGTGGCTCGGGTGAGTTTCGGACGAGGTTCGGACCAATTTCATTCCATGTTGCATTGCTGAAGATTTTCTGATTCTGGTATGACCGCACCTACGGAGCATGTAGTGCAGGTGCGGAGCCACAAAAGCGGCAGTGCCATCGCAAAAGCGAGAAAGGGAGTTGGGCGTGAGGATCGCAGGTGCGGGTGCTTAGACGCACCTGCGTAACCGCAGATGTGGTTCAAGTGCGCAGAAGCGCAAGCACAAAAGCGGCTTAAAGACCGCAGGTGCGAGGTTTTGCTGAGTGAGGTTGTTTTGCAGAAGCGAGGAATTATCACAGAAGCGGTGGTCGCAGATACGACATTTTGACCGCAAATGCGGAATAGCTGGGTAGAGTTATAAAAATCGAGGTTTTGGTTCTTTCTTCATATTTTGAGATGTAGGACTCCGATTGAGGCAATTTTTGAAGCAAATTTCATCACAGGGATTTGGGTAAGTGTTCTCTACTCAGTTTTGATTATATTCCATGAATCTATCTTCGATTTTAGCAATTGGTTGGTGAATTTTAAAGAGGAAATTGGGTGGGGGTTTTGGCCTAAAGTTTCATAATATGAATTTTTGAGTTTTGAACACCAATTTGGAGTCGGATCTGAGTGAAACTAGTGTGGTTGGACTAGTAAATGAATGGGTTGTCAGATTTTGTGAGTTGAGTTTCGAGGCATGGGCTCCAGTGTGATTTTTGGCCGAATTTGGGATTTGATGTAGAATTCGATATTTATCATTTGTAATTGCTCCCTTGGGCTTTATCTGATGTATCTGAGTTGCTTTTGGCTAGTTTTGAGCGGTTCAGAGGTCGCTATGAGCATGATGGCATTTTTGGAGCATCTCTTGGCTTGCTCGGTGTTGGAATTGGCTTGTTCAAGGTAAGTAACTCTTCTAATCTTAGTGCTGAGGGTATGAAATCCTGAAATACGTGTTATGTGATTGGTATTGAGGTGACGCACATGCTAGGTGACGGGCATGTGGGCGTGCACCCTATGAATTGTGATTCCGTTGTTTTCATAGGCACTGTATAATGGCCCTATTTTGTTGATATCTGTGTTATCACCATGTGGTAAAGTAGTTAAGCTGTCAATCATGCTAAATATCATGTTTAGGCTTTATGCTGATATTGTTAGGACCCATAGTGGTCGTTTTTTGCTGTCATCTCACTGATTTTATTGATAAATTGTACTCAGTCATATCCATGCATTCATATCATATCTCAGTCTCAGTTGTTTTTTATTGATACATCATATCATTGTGAGCCCGTGAGTGATACTGGAGAGATTGATAACTGAGTGAGGCCGAGGGCCTGAGTGAGAGTGATATTTTGGGATCGGGCTGCACGTCGCAGCATATGATATTGATTATATATTATATGGATCGGGTTGCACGCCGCAATAATCGTTCAGGCTATATATATATATATATATATATATATATATATATATATATATTATTGGATCGGGTTGCACGTCGTAACAATATTGGATCGGGTTGCACGTCGTAACAATATTGGATCGGGTTGCACGCCGCAACAATATTGGACCGGGCTAACTCCTAAATGCCCTGTAGTGCCCTGCTTATATAATGTGGTGCACAACACATCTATAAACAAGACTCTACTAGACACAGCTTGTAGACTCCCTAGGATAGAACTGCTCTGATACCAAGTTTGTCACGCCCCGAACCTAGGAGCGAGACAAGCACCCCGTGCCTCACCTAACCTGGCGTACCAAATTGCGACTAAGGGACTCTGAACACATAATGTCATACTTTGGCCATGGGGCCACCTTGCAAGACAATTTGCAAAGCAAAATATAAAACTGAATGGAAACTAGCACTAACTAAATATCAATATAAAGCTAGGCCGACAAGGCCGTCATAGCTACTACAGCTGACAAACCACCAATTTATACAAACCCAACATACTGCACTAACCAACAGGATATGCCTACAAGCCTCTACTGATAGATGTACTGTGATCGGAACAGGGCCCCGACCTACCCATAACATATATACAGATATACATAAGATGTACAGAAAACTCTAGTCCTGGCAACTCCGAAAGACGTGGAGCTTACCGATCAGGCGGAACTCGGGAAACACCTACTGAGGAGGTCTACCCGTCTGTCTGTCTGAACCTGCACGCATGAAATGCAGCGCCCCCAAAAAAGGGACGTCAGTACGAAATAATGTACCGAGTATGTAAGGCAATAAAATAACTGAAATCTGAAACTGAACTGATAATATGATAACTGAAATTAACTGGGAGTCAAAGATGATCTGGAGATATACTTACCTGCTGATACTGACTCAACTCCTTCAATATAGTAAGTAAAATAATTGTACGGCCTTATAAGGCTCGGTATATATAACTGCTCTGCCATAGTAGGCTCGCTTATAGGCGCTCGGCCATACTAGGCTATGTATCTCGACCATGCTGGGCTCGCTCATAGGCGCTCGGCCACAGTAGGCTCGGTATATAACTTTCCATCTGATCAGAGGTTGCCCAATAGGGGCCTGCCCATCGATTATAGCTCGATGGTAATGAAAATACTGTAATACTGTATATATAGGCTTGCTGCTCTCTTGACTGAAAGAAGACAATACTAAAATTGAATATAGAGTCTCGATAAGGAATAATATTGTAACTTATGAGACTAGAATAGTGTGAATAAATTCATGAATATGAACTTCTCTTTTTGTCTCATTACTAACACATGTAGCTACGAGATCATGCCAAAATGAAGGAAGGCTTAGCCTTAACATACCTTATCACAATCTTTTCAATCACCAAGTTGAACTCACCTCTTCGCACCTTAATCTACAAGAATGATAATAATACTATCGTTAAGTTACGAAAGGTACAACTATCGCACAACGAACGACAAACCTATTTTGTATTAAAACGGGCAGCATCTCCCCTATAATATGCCCTTCCTCCAACTTCAAGATAACACCAACAATACAAGGACAGAACAATAACAACATATATACATCATTTTCCAGCCCTATATACACCATCAAATACTACAAAACAGCCCAACACACCCCAATCTCTTCGTACACAAAACGACCACCGTAGTAGTGTCAAACGACCCAAAAATGTTATGACGAACGACCAGCCAACCACCCTACATTTATATGGTATTTATAAACCCCCTTCCTCCTCCAAAACTCCACAAAATAGTAATAAAACACGCAGCCCAACAGCAACACAAAACAGTCCACAAAACAGTCCGCTACAAGTGAATAACTCGAACTCACGGCTTCCGATCACCATCCCGTGAGTTCTTACAAGTATAGAACGACTTACCATGAATTTACAGAAGAAAAAATGGATGAAAGAGAGCAGTAAACTCACCTCATTTGTTGGATAACTCAGCTCCTATCTTGGTTCTTCAAACTCTAAGTTTTACCTCCAATTGGAACTTGAAAGGGAGAGAAAATCAATTAGGGTTTGTGGGAAATTTTTGGGAGGATTCTTTGCAGAGCTTATGTCTGGTTATTATGCTCTATTTTAAGTCTAATATATGAAGAAAACAGGCCCTTAAAAGGCCTCTTTGGACGACCCGAAATGGCCCATTTTTGGGCTTTCATTTAAGCAAGTAGGTGACACACCTACTTGTCACCTAGCAGCTTGCGCAGTATCGCAAAAATACACATATCTCTCTACTCCGATGTCGTATTGACAAATGGTTTAATGCGTTGGAAAATAGACTCATAGATCTTTAATTTGATATGTGAAACACACCATAACTATAAGTATATTGGGAGAAAATTGCAGTTACATTTGACCCAAAGTTTCAGTAAAACTTATGAATGTAACTTGTGATGACTTTCATCGACTTTTGTTCCACAACTCTCTTGACTTCAAAACATAACACACGGATGTCATACGACTAATATAAATCATAACATAATCTCCTTATCATGTTAAGCACCCTAGTCTCACCCCAAAGGTATATGTTATAACATTCCCAACTTGTCGACTTTCGACGAAACATTATTTTCTTCAATTGCTTTAGCTTCTGAACTATCCAACCCTCTTTGTACTTGTTGTTCATGATCTTCAATATTTGTAACCTCAGAGGTAACATGATTAACTTACTTTATATACTTTTAAATATTATCTCATTTTTTTTGGTCCTACATTAGTTTGCTTACGACGCATTTTTACATACGAAAATATAGGGTGTAACAGAGAGAATGCGAGACAGTGAGATTGAGTACTCTGAGAGTGTGAGTACATGAGTTCATCTCTGAGATGCATTGCATTGACATGCACACATGACATACATGCATAGAGATGTATTTTTCTCATGCTGTACGGTATTACATCATTCATGATTTCTCACACATGTTGACAGATGGGCATAGTGATGCATTTGTTTACACTGGTTATTTGGAAGGAAAATGAAACATCTTATTTATTATGGAAAGGATTTTAGGATTTTTTTTTCAAACTTATTCATATTTTTGATAACTCTGGTAAACGATTTGGGTTTTCACTGAAGTACTCGAAAGGCGGAACTATTTTCAGAAATCATGTTTTTGTTGAACATTTGATTATTGAGTTACTTCTCGTATTACTTGTTTTATGTTGTTATGAACTATTGTTGGTTATTGAAGTTGGGACCCAACCTTGGTACAAGCTCGTCACTACTTTCAACATAAGGTTAGATTTGTTACTTATTGATTACATGGGGTCGGTTATACTTATACTACACTTCTGCACCTTGCGTGCGGATGTTGGTTGTTGATGTTGCTGTGTTCGATGAGAGCTGGATTGAAGATGTACCTGCGTCCCGGCTGTAGCTGCCTCTTGTTCGTGGTAGCTTTAGATCTGTAAAACTCTGTTTATGTACTACTCAAACAGACTATGTATTTATTTCATTTCTGCTTTGTAAACTCTAATCTTAGAAGCGCATGATTTGTTCTACCAGTTCTTGGGGAATGTATAAGATTAAGATAATTCTTTACTTAAATTGCTTTATTAATTATTATTGGATTTGGTTAGTGGTTAAGTCGCTTACCTAGTGGGTGGGTTAGGTGCCATCATGACTAGTCGGATTTTGGGTCGTGAAATCCCAATTCCTGAACCCTAACACTTAGCATCCTATGCTCTCATTACAATTTATAACTGCACTGACGACTCACGTGCCAAATAGACCCATTCTCACATAGAAGGCAAGTAAACAGGGTGTGCATCTATACGCAGCAATATCAAGAAAACCTCTTAACCGATAAGAGTGCTTAACTACGTGTATGCTTGTGCAAGTGTCCTAACATAGTTCATGCCAGCTAGTAAGTATAGGAAAAGAAATGGAAAACACATAGAATGTTTTCCCGTAACTTTCCACAAGATAAAGCTCACACAGGTAGGTGTACCATTGCACAAATATCAACAACAAGAATGCCCCCAGGCCATCACAAGTTATCACAAATCAATCCCTGACACAGCCCACATTGTCTCGCCACGTGTGCAATAATAAAGTAAATGCCCTCCTTGTCTCGCCACACATGTATAATAATATTCCCACCTTGTTTCACCATATGTGCAACCCACACATACATATATATAGCCCGCCTTGTCACGCCACATGCGCAAATTTCAGTAGTAACAATAGCACGACAGAAACCTGTGAGCAACTTGTCACGACCCAATTTTCCCTCCGTTGGGTATCGTGATAGCACCTAGTCTCTAGGGTCTAGGTAAGCCTAACATTTACTAAATAACAACAGTAATTTAATAACATTGAAATGGAAATATGTATAAAATTTACAATTCCCAAAACCGGTAGTACAAGTCATAAGCTCTACAGAGTTTATTACAATTTTCTAAATACAACTGTTTGAAATAAAGTAAACAGTGTGAATAAAAATCAGAAGTGACTCCAAAGCCCGCAATAACAAGTTTACCTTGAGTCTCCACAGCAACAATTCGAATCATCCGGTCAACTCTTACCGCTTAAGCTTCCAAAACTTGAATCCTTCTTCGATTTGACTCTGAATCATCCAGTAACTGAATTTAACCACGCACGCAAGTCAATACACATAATACGAAGCTTCTCAAGATCTTATGCCGCCGAACAAGACTTAAATTCTCAAAATGACCGGCCGGGTCATTACAGATGCTTCACCAAGACTAGCAACAGCCTCTTGGGCTACCGTTATCTCCTCAACTCGCTGACTCGAAACCTCTATTCCCTCTTCTCCATCTATTCCCTCTTCTCCATCTATTCCATCTTCTGCCATTTTTTCCAGCGTAGAAGAGGGAGAGTTTGTCGCTACAAACTTCTTGGGTGTTTGATTATTTTTGGCTACGGTGGGAATCGAAACTCGATGGAGTTGGAAAAGAGATAATGGGTGGCTATTGGTTGGAGATGGAGTTTTCAGTGGGTGAAGGTTGAGACTCAGACTTGGGTTGTTGTGCCTCGTGAGACGAAGTCACAGTAGGAATGACAATGGTGGCTTTAGGAGACTGATTTTTGAGAAGACGTGGTAATTGTTTAGAACAATGACATAAGAAAGAGGGTTTCTGAGAGAAGAGGAAAGGTTGATGGCTTTGATTTCAACAGTTGTGAGAGAGACATGTCTTTTGGGGTTATTTAGAGGGAGGGAGTTACCAATTACAATTGGGGGAAAGTGACTCGGTAGTCGGGTCGGTTTATAATGGGTGTGACGTTTGGAATTAAAAGGTATGGGAGAAAGGGCGGACACATTTTAATGACGTGATACTTTTAGCAGTTTAAAAATGCGTATGAGTGTAAGAAGAACTACTAACTTGAGTCAAGGGAACCAGGTTCCTTGACTGATTTTTATAAATATGAGCCTCATCCTTCTACCAAATTGCAATGTCATTAGTTGCTTGTTTGCCCTGTTATTGCCATGCGTGTTTATTTGTAACAGTATATAATTGAGTTAGAAATTACCAGAAAGTTTTAGCAGTTTACCTTGACATTCCTTCATAGCCAATCATTGAGGGACCAGGTTCTCAGTTTAATTTTATTAATCCCAACTCCAGTCGATTATTTTTAAAATGCTCTATGCTCAATACTTTGGTGAAGATATCAGCTACCCGGTCCTCTATTTTGTAAAACTTCATACAGATGAGACCCTTTTCAACATTGTCCCTGAGGAAATAATATCGCACATCAATATGCTTTGTCCTCTTATGCTGAACCGAGTTCTTTTCCATGTTGAGAGCACTTGTGTTGTCACACAGTAGTGGCACATAGTCAGAAAACATACCAAAATCTTCCAGTTGTTGCTTGATTCATAACAATTAGGCACAACATGAAGTAACTACCACATATTCAGTTTCTACAGTAGAGAGGGCTACAAAGTTTTGTTTCTTTGTACCTCATGAAATCAAGCATGATCCCAGAAAATATGCTATCCCATATTTACTCTTTCTATCCACCAAATAACCAGCATAATCCGCATCAACATACCCAATTAAGTTAAAATTATCTCTTGAGGGATAATAGAGGACCAGGTCCTGAGTTCCTTTGAGATACCTCAGAATTCTCTTAGCAACTTTCAGATGAGTTTCTTTTGGACTTCATTGAAATCTCACTACAAAAAAATACTGAATTTGCGGAGGTTTTACATATTGTGGCGGTTGGAAACCTCCTCAATATACTTATACGGCGGTTTCCAAAACCCCCTCAATAATGTTTGCCGCAACCAATTTGAGGTTTTTTTTTTACAGACCGCCGTTATCGTATAGCGGCAACGGCGGTATAACCTCCGCAATTTGGTAGTTTGGCTGTTACATATTTAAAAAATAGCGGAGGTCTAAACCCCCACAAGTTTTTTATTTAACCCCCACAAATTTATAACACAATATTATTATAGGTTAAATAGCGGCAGTTATAACCTCCGCTATTCATTGAATTTTTTTTTTTGCAATGTTACTCCATAACTGATCCAATTTTAATTATATTAATATAATAAAGCATCTACAAATTATATAAATTGCGTATTAAGTAACATTAATATATTAATAAACCATAAATTACATTAAAGTAAATTATCATTAGTCTCAAAATTTTGCTTTAAATACAACTACTCCAACCATTAAACACAAAACATCAATATTATAATTAGTCTTAAAACTAACTTTAAACAGAACATCCACCTCGACCATTATGGACAAAAGATCTACTATAACCATTCAATCGAGTACTATACTTAATTATCTAATATATTTGCAAGCAACTTCAATGGTTGTCGTTAGGATTACTTCCACCGGATGATCTTCTTATATCCATGGGTGAAATGGATCCGCTAGCCGCATCACTTGGCTACAAAACAATCAAAATAAAATATAATTAACAAAAAGTACCTCAACAATATCCTAACTAATAATCACTTAGCTTCAGTCAAGTATCAGTAACTTATCTAAGCCATCTATTAGTCAAGAGAATATTTATGGCAGAAAGTTAGGACACATCTAATGTTGTAAGGTATGTTAAGCTTCAGATAGCACAAAAGTGTAAGTAAACTATAACTGGAGGTTGAAAAAAGTGATTATTCTTAAATTTTATGATGCCATACTTTTGTTTCATAAAGAAAACAACTTCAAATAGCCTGCAACTCAAATAGCTAAATGTCTTCGGCTCATACTTTCAGCGCTCAATTCAAAGGAATTGGCTACTGAAATATCTTTTCCAGTTGACAGTAAAAGCGCAAGATTGACAAGCCTCGAGAGAGTGGATGTCAAGAAAAGTAGAACAACTAGAGGGAATATAATTATCTAAACAAATAAATGAATGAAAGAAAGAAATAAAGGACGTTGGCTTTGTGGAACTATAAACTTCTTTTATTCTGATATGTTAATGGAAAAGATTAAATTGACTTGCGAAGTTTGTGAATCTAAGAAGCAAGAAAGCATTCTTCAGGTATCCTAATTTAGAGTAATACTTGGACTGATCAATCATACTTTACAAAATTAAATAAGAAAGTTATGAACTATTCTTACCGTTGAGCGAGGAGGAGAAACAAATATCCCTGCAAATTCTTCAGGTATCTTCCCTTCTTTCATTATCACATACGCCTTAAAAGCATTCATCATTTGAGTGTTAACATTCATCATTTCTCTATAGTTCTCTTGGCTTTGATTGTGAGCATTCAACATTTGATTGTACTTCTCTTGTCATTGGGAAGAACATGAACCATTATTATAACTTGAAGCATTCAAATCGCTATAACGAGGTCTTGTTTGTCTAAAAGCTCTACCAGGAACAACTCTTAATCCTATGCACCTTATCCTTCCAGAGTGCTCTTTTCCCAACACCGTACCAACAACATCATTTGGCGAAATTTCAGACTCATCCATGGTGCTTTGGCTCAATGCTAGTTCAATTTTTTCCTAAATACATTACACACCAAAAGCCAGTGTCCTTACTTCAATCAGTGATTGACAAGTTAAAAAAGAAAAATAATAGAAGAATAATATCTTTTCTGTTATAAAACAAGTGCTGGAACTTTGGCACTGCAGTTAGTAACACAAAATTTACCATAATAAGGATTTGTGACAGCAACAATTATGTGATATTTTGTTTAATCTCAATTTATCATATATTGATACCAAAGAAGGACCAAGCGCCCTCTCAACTGTCCCAACAGTACCAACCACACCAGAAATAATCTTTCTGCATGCATATAGAGATAAAACAAATTGTAAATAAAAAGTCTGTCCATGCATTGCCTCCTTGGGAAGTGTATTTTTTTCTGCCTAAAGACATCTTCATGCGCTTATTCAGCTGCCAATGGAGCTAATTAAATGAAGGGAAACAATTGATGCTGCCCAAAGGAACCAATGGTTTTGTTCTTTTTTATGGGGTGGGGGGAGGGGGGTTGGGGGGAGTAGAAAGTGTGTAGTGACATCTCTATAGGTATATTACTAGCCCATTTACTCACCTAACTCTATCTCTGAGTTTTTGTGGCGCTGACTTTCTTCGTCTTTAATAGTATTCGAGTTTCTAGGTTTGGAACATTTTTAAGAATATAAGATTGGGGAAGGTGTTCCTTAACTGACATCAAACTTTTACGAAAGAAATGTCTAAATAAGAGAATAAATAATTTATAGATAAGTTAAATATCAACAAAGAAGACTAATAGTAATTATTGGGGCTCCTAAAAAGCTGTCTTACACATATCGCTTTTGCCGCCTCATTAACATATGATCCATCTTCATTCCTATGTGTAGCGAGATAAAGTTATCTTCGTCCAGGCTTTTATCCAGTCTTAGCCATCTATAAATGAAAAAGTCAAAGTCGCATTAACTTAACTAACTAGGAATAGTTGCTAGTTTAATTAAAGTATCCAAAATGAATTATTACCATTTCGGCCATTCTTCTGGAGTTAGGTTTGGAGCCACCGATATGTGAAACAGTTTGTTTCTTCCGAATTTCAGTATTTCTTTTATAAGTTTTCTTACAAAAAAACACCAAGAAAAAATCACAGAACAATCAAATCAACGTGCAGAATCAGAAGTTGATGATGAAAATAAGCTCAAGCAAAAACGGTAGTGGTATTGCTAGTGTCATTTTGTTCGGTGGAGTTTTTATCACAACTGCTCTAGGTTCTGCATTCTTGGTTGAAATAAAGAGAAGGAAATCCAATAAGAAAATTAAGAATGAGAATTTTGAAGAAAATTGAAGCATTGAAATAAATACATGTGTTTTTTCTTTATAGCGGTAATCAACATAAGAAATCCATTGATCCGGTGGAATCCACAGTGGAACACTATCCATTATCTCAGCTTTACTCTTAAGTGGATCATAGACCTTATCAAACAACTTTAGCCTTTTTGCGCCCCACTTCTTACACATAGAATTACAAACATATCGTATTGCATTTGACTCAGTTGTCCTAAAACAAAATCGAGGCATCAAGAATAAACCAATGGTTAGATAATTACAACAACAATAACAACAACCCAGTATAATCCCACTAGTGGGGTCTGGGGAGGGTAGTGTGTACGCAGACCTTACCCCTACCCTGGGTAGAGAGACTGTTTCCGATAGACCCTCAACTCCCCCCTCCAAGAATTCCCCACCTTGCTCTTGGGGTGACTCGAACTCACAACCTCTTGGTTGGAAATGGAGGGTGCTCACCACTAGAGCAACTCACTATAATCTAATGACATAAAACAGAGATATTGTATACCTCAGGAATACCTTTATAAATCGATCAAAACAACGGTTGAAAATTGTCATATGTAAATCCGGCCTTTTCTCAAAGTGAATTGGAAAAATAGAGCAGTCGGTTGCTAAATTTCCGCAAAATCCTGCAAGAATGCCTTGTCCTTCACCAATGGAAGAATCTGTGTCGTCAAAATCAACCACAATACGTTCTCCATTAGATGAATTTAACACGTCTCTTTTCTTCACTTTAAGTATCTTGCTAGCTGCTTGCGAATATTAAAAGATAAAAACAGTGTGAGATAGCACAAATACATAAGATTTTCTTCCACTACAAGAATACTAAAGTATAATAGCCCAACATGAATTGAACAAATAAAGAGTCACGACCCAATTTTCCCTCCGTTGGGTATCATTATGGCACCTAGTCTTAGAGACTAGGTAAGCCTAACATTTATTGAATAACAACAATAATTTAATAACATCTAACAATTTTTGAAAAAAAAATCTCTATAAAATTTACAATTCATAAAACCAGTAGTACAAGTCATAAGCTCTATAGAGTTTGCTACAATTTACTAAATATAACTATTTGAAATAAAGTAAACAGTGTGAAGACAATTAGAAGGTGACTCCGAAGCCTGCGAACGCAATATCAGGTGTACCTTGAATCTCCACAGCAACAGTCCGCACAACTAGCTAATGATCACCTGACTTCGAAATACTTGGATCTGCACAAAAATATGCAGAACTGTAGTATGAGTACAGCACAGCGGTACCCAGCAAGTATCAAGACTAACCTCAGTGGAGTAGTGACGAGGAACAATCAAGACACCTACTGGACTAAATAACCTGAACAAGTATAAGTATAGGAACAACAGAGTATGATATCTACATAAGGACTACGCGAAATGACAAATAATATGGTAATTTCAGTAAGAAAGGAAAACAATAATTATCAGCGGAATACCATAATAATGACATAGTAGATGTACGAAAACACGATCTAAATCTGGTGATCACAAATAAATGAAAGGAAAATAACAACTCAACAAAACGACCGCTTTCACACCGGGTTTTAGCCAATAACCTCCACGAGGTACCGAACCTCAGAATATTCACAACTCACGGGTCCCAATTCCTGAACCCCTAACACTTAGTATCCTGTGCTCATTAGAATTTATAATCGCACTGACGACTCATGTGCCAAATAGAGCCATTCTCACATAGAAGGCAAGTAAACAAGATTGTGCATCTATACTCAACAATATCAAGAAAACCTCTTAACTGATAAGAGTGCTTAACTACGTGTATGCTTGTGCAAGTGTCCTAACATAGTTCATGCCAACTAGTAAGCATAGGAAAAGAAACGGACAACACGTAGAATATTTTTCCCACAATTTTCCACAAGATAGAACTCACACAGGTAAGTACACCACTACACAAATATCAACAATAAGAATACCCCCAGGCCATCATAACTTATCACAAATCAATCCCTGACATAGCCCACCTTGTCTCGCCTCGTGTGCAATAGTAAAATAAATGCCCGCCTTGTCTCGTCACACGTGCATGATAATGTTCCCACCTTATCTCGCCACATGCGTAACCCACCCCATATATATATATATATATATATATATATATATATATATATATATATATATATATATATCCCGCCTTGTCACGCCGCATGTGTAAATATCAATAGTAACAATAGCACGACAGAAACCTCGTGCAACCCAATAACACTCGCATGGCAGAAACCTCGTGTATCACAATAATAACAACCGCACGGCATAAACCGCGTGCATCACAATAACAACAACCTCACGGCAGAAACCTCATGCATCACAACAACAAGTATAACAACAACAATGACAATAATATAAGGTACGACAAGTAAATCTACTAAAGAACCTTCGATCGCAAGAAATAGCCATAATAAAGAATACTAGGCGTAATAAGAACATCTCAACCGAGAAAAAAATAATATGTAACAATGATCCCACAATATACGGTTTAACAACAAGAACTAACACGAGTCAAATAATTCTAAATAAAGGCAATTCCACTAAGGCATAGGATATCTAAGCTTCTTTTAAGTTTGGATAATTATGGAAGAGATACAACCAATTCAAATAAAAGTGGGCAGCGAGAAAATTACCATAACCTCAATTAAGGGTGAACATTTCTAAAAAAGGACAACTACAACTTCAAATAAAGATTCGCAGTTAGGGAAAAGATAACATAGCAATGGAAGAGATGACAATTTCAATTAAGGCACATATGAATCTAGTAAATAGTAAGAGTGGATCATGAAGCAATTAATTCTAATTAAGCAGGTAAAGGTGAAACTAGTAATTAAGGAACGTAATCATAACAAGTACAACTGCATATTCAATGAATACAAGGACCTAGGAACCCTAAAAGGCCAATTTCAACAAATAAGTCTGAGCACGTACTCGTCACCTCACGTACACGGACTACAATCAACATAGAAGACTCAAATCCTAAGGGGTAGTTCCCCTACACAAGGTTAGGCAAGATACTTACATCGAACCAAGCTCAATTATTTGGTAACAATGCCTTTCCCACAAATATCCGACTCTGAATGGCCCAAATCTTGCCAAAATAAATTACATACCATAAATACAACTATAAGAAACTAATTTAATTAATTAAATCAAATCTAAAGCAAGAAATTAAAAAATCGCCCAAAAAAGTCGACCTGGGCCCACATCTCAAAATCGGGTAAAAGTCACAAAATATGAATGCCCATTCACTCACGAGCTCATTCGTACCAAAATAATCCAAATCCGATATAAAAATCCCAATCAAAACTCGAAAACTTATTTGAAGAACCTTCCAATGTTTTCCCAAATTTCTCAACCAAATTCTGTAATTAAATGATGAATTCAACTATATATTAGTGGAATATAACCATAATCGATTTAAGAATCATTACCCCAAAGTTCTTTTAGGAAAATCCTTGAATTAGCACCTAAATCCGAGCTCTCAAAGACCCAAAATGAAAATGAGATCAAACCCTCGAAATTGACCCTTTTCTGCCCAGTGATCTCGCACCTGCGGACCCATAATTGCACCTGCAGAAAATCCATCACAGGTGCGGAATTGACTTACACACATGGGTCCGCTTCTGTGATCAAATGGCCGCACCTGCGAGTGCACGCCTGTGAACAAATGCCCGCTTCTACGGACCCCCCTCTAGCTCACTCTCCGCATCTGCGGATCTTCAAGCGCATCTGCGGGCTTGCAGATGCAGAATTTCCCTCCCACCCATGACCCCTGGCCATCTCCTCAAATCCCGCTTCTGTGCTTGGCCTCTCTCACGTGCGTGTTCGCACCTGCGGCCACCCCACCGCATGTGCGATTACACGAGAAGCTTGAAAGCTTCAGCAATTACACAAGTCCAAATTTCAATCCGGTGAGCATCCGAAACTCACCCGTGACCCCCGAGTGCTCAACCGAACATACCAACAAGTCCTAAAATGCCATACGAACTCTGTTAAGCCCTCAAATCACATCAAATAGCGCTAAAAACACGAATCACCCTCCTATTCAAACTTAATGAACTTGAAACTTTAAATTTCTATAACCAATGCCGAAACCTATCAAACCACGTCCGATTGACCTCAAATTTTGCACACAAGTCATAATCAACATTACGAATCTACTCAAACTTCCGGAATCATATTTTTACCCTGATATCAAAAAGTCCACTACCGGTCAAAATCTCTAAAATTTTGACTTTCGCCATTTCAAGCCTAAATGAGCTTCAGACCTCCACAACACAATCCGGACACGTCCCTAAGTCCAAAATCACCTAACGGAGCTAACGGAACTGACAAAACTCCATTTCGGAGTCGTCCTCACACAGTTCCAACTACGGTCAGAATCCTAAGGTTTAAGATTCCGTTTTAGGGACTAAGTGTCCCAAATCACTTCGAATCATCCGGTAACTGAATTTAGCCATGCACGCAAGTCAATACACATAATATAAAGCTGCTCAGGGCCTTATTCAGCCGAACGGGACTTAAGTTCTCAAAATGACCGACCGGGTCGTTACATCCTTCCCCTCTTAAATAAATGTTCATCCTCGAACGTGCCAAGAATCGCCTCGAAGTCTTCAAATCACTGAAAGCACATATCCAACATACACTCGCGGGTGACCCCATGTCACCCTAATCCACATAAACCTGACGACACCATCTCAACTGTAATTTACCCTTTCTACAAACACCGATAAGCCTTAGAGTCGAAATTCTCACCTTTCATTCATCTCCAAAAGACCCGATTCTAAATCCATACCCGGTATCAGTCTCAACCAGCTGTAACAACTCTTGCCTACACCCACAAGGTACGACTACCCAACATGACACACCACACATAGGCTCATAATAACATTTTTGATCACAATAGCTGCCTGTAATCAAAACCAACCCGGCAATTAGCCTCATATCCGTTAGAGACCCGTTTCAAACCTCCACAACGCTGACAATGATGTAAGAAGCACGAAGACCTCATAACTATACACCTGGATCAACAAGTCACATCTAACGCCATCGGACACAAACCCCGTAAGCTAAAACTCAAATAAGCACAAGACGAAAATGACTGATTATGTAAAGAGAAACACATAAGAGAAATATCAAATAAGTCTGACAGGCACAACTCTCTATCAGTACCATCCTACGAATCAATTTAAAAGGAAAAATCAAAGTATATGAACAATTCACAAGGATCTCATCCTGATATAACCTCCGCTGCGGCATGTAGCCTGGCTCAAACATATCAAATCACATGGAATCGCGACGGTCTCACCCTCAACTCTGAATCATAATTCGAATACACATCATACCAATTAAAATCTTCCCCATAACTCGATTATGCCAATAAAATCACAACACTTACTGAACTCTCACCCCGGTAGAGTATCAAATCACAAATCGTAACCAAATTACTCAGGAATCACATCAAACCTGCCATAATAGACAACATGAATTCACTTCTAGTCTCGTAACTTTCAATAATGAATTAAAACAATGATAGACACGGCTATCACTCATAGAATCTCCCAACAGGGGCAAACATATAAACATAATACTAGGTCATGAACTCACCCATGAATCTATGGACACGCTCTCTAACTGTAGCGACCAAAGCAGGCACGTGTCTGGCCAAATCACTGAATCTGACGGCATACTCTGACACTAACATAGTGCCCTTGCGCAGCTGCTCAAACTCTGTGCGCCATGCATCTCGAAGGGACTAAGGTACAAACTCTCTCAGGAACATCTCTGAAAATTGAACCCATGTAAGTGAAGCTAACTCGGTTGGGCTACCCAACTCATACGCCCGCCACCACTGATAAGCCGTTCCCCTGAGCTAGAACGTAGTAAAAGCAACCCCGCTCGTCTCCACAATACCCATAGTACGGAGAATGCGGTGACACTCCTCCAAAAAAACCCTGGGCATCATCTATCGCCAATCCACTGAAGGTAGGAGGGTGGTACTTCTTGTACCTCTTAAGTCTAAGTTGTTCTTCCTTAGATGTTGCTGCCCTAACCACATGCTGAACTGGGACCACGGGCTGTGTCGCCATGACACCTGAAACCTGACCAACATGAACTCGCTGCTCTAGAGTGTGGGCGGCGGGAGTCTGAGCTCCCCCCCCGATCTGTGAAATAGTTGGTACAACCGGAATCAACCACTGCTTAGCCAATGTACCAAACATGCTCAGGAACTGTGCTAAGGTCTCCTGAAGTCCGGGGTAACAGCAGGCACCTCCAGTACCAGCCCCTCAACTGGAACTACTGGAAGATCCTCAACTGCTGCTCTGGTAAGTGCCCTAGCAGCGACACGTGCTCCTCATCGGCCTCTGCCCCTAGCGACATATGCTCTGGGGGCATCATCATCAGTAACTGCAGCTCGTGTCCTCACCATCTGTGAGGGAACAGAATGATAAAATCTTCAAACTTCGAGACCAATGAACTCGCACGATAGGAATGAAGGAAGTGAAACTGTCCTAATAGTTGCGTAGCCTCTCGAAGATAAGTACAGACGTCTCTGTACCAATCCGCAAGACTCTACTAAACCCGCTTATGACTCGTAGCACCTATGAACCTAGAGCTCTGATACCAACTTGTCACGACCCAATTTTCCCTCCGTTGGGTATCGTTATGGAACCTAGTCTTAGGGACTAGGTAAGCCTAACATTTACTGAATAACAACAATAATTTAATAACATCTAACAATTTTTGAAAAAGAAATCTCTATAAAATTTACAATTTCCAAAACCGGTAGTACAAGTCATAAGCTCTATAGAATTTGCTACAATTTACTAAATACAACTGTTTGAAATAAAGTAAACAGTGTGAAGACAATCAAAAGGTGACTCTGAAGCCTGCGAATATAGCAACAGGTTTACCATGAGTCTCCACGGCAACAGTTCGCACAACTAGTTAATGATCAACTGACTTCGAAATACCTGGATCTGCACAAAAATGTGCAGAAGTATAGTATGAGTACACCACGACGATACCCAGCAAGTATCAAGACTAACCTAGTGGAGTAGTGACGAGGAACAGTCAAGACACCTACTGGACTAAATAACCTGAACAAGTATAAGTATAGTAACAACAAAGTATGATATCTACATAAGGACTACGCGAAATGACAAATAATACGGTAATTTCAGTAAGAAAGGAAAACAACAACTATCAGCGGAATACTATAATAATGACATAGTAGATATACGGAAACACGATCTAAATCCGGTGATCACAAATAAATGAAAGGAAAATAACAACTCAACAAAGAGACCGCTTTCACACCGGGTTTTAGCCAATAACCTCCACGAGGTATCAAACCTCACAATATTCATAACTCACGGGTCCTAATTCCTGAACCCCTAACACTTAGCATCGTGTGCTCTCATTACCATTTATAACCACACTAACGACTCACGTGCAAAATAGAGCCATTCTCACATAGAAGGCAAGTAAACAAGGGTGTGCTTCTTTACTCAACAATATCAAGAAAACCTCTTAGCCGATAAGAGTGCTTAACTATGTGTATGCTTGTGCAAGTGTTCTAACATAATTCAAGCCAGCTAGTAAGTATAGGAAAAGAAATGGACAACACGTAGAATGTTTTTCCCATAATTTTCCAAAAGATAGAACTCACACAGGTAAGTACACCATTACACAAATATCAACAACAAGAATGCCCCCAGGCCATTACAAATCATCACAAATCAATCCCTGACATAGCCCACCTTGTCTCGCCATATGTGCAATAGTAAAATAAATACCCGCCTTGTCTCGCCACACGTGCATGATAATGTTCCCACCTAGTCTCACCATATGTGCAACCCACATAGATATATATCCCTCCTTATCACGCCGAATGTGCAAATATCAATAGTAACAATAGCACGACAGAAACCTCGTGCAACCCAATAACACTCGCACAGCAGAAATCTTGTGCATCACAATAACAACAACCGTACGGCAGAAACCTCGTGCATCACAATAAGAACAACTGCATGGCAGAAACCTCGTGCATTACAACAACAAGTATAACAGCAACAATGACAATAATACAAGGTACGACAAGTAAATCTACTCAAGAACCTTCGATCGCAAGAAATAGCCATAATAAATAATACTAGGTGTAATAAGAACAGCTCAACCGGAAAGAAAATAATATGTAACAATGATCCCACAATATATGGTTCAACAACAAGAACTAACACGAGTCAAATAATTCTAAATAAGGGAAAGTCCACTAAGGCATAGGATATCTAAGCTTCTTTTAAGTTTGGACAATTACGGAAGAGATACAACCAATTCAAATAAAAGTGGGCAGCGAGAAAATCACCATAACCTTAATTAAGGGTGATCATTTACAAAAAAGGACAACTACAACTTCAAATAAAGATACGCAGTTAGGGAAAAGATAACATGGCAATAGAAGAGATAACAATTTCAATTAAGGCACATATGAATCAAGTAAACAGTAAGAGTGGATCATGAAGCAATTGATTCTAATTAAGCAGGTAAAGGTGTAACTAGTAATTAAGGAACGTAATTATAACAAGTACAACTGCATATTCAATGAATACAAGGACCTAGGAACCCTAAAAGGCCAATTTCAACAAATAAGTCCGAGCACGTACTCGTTACCTCGCATACACAGACTACAATAAATATAGAAGACTCAAATCCTAAGGGGTAGTTCTCCCACACAAGGTTAGACAAGATACTTACCTCGAACCAAGCTCAATCATTCGGTAACAATGCCTTTTCCACAAATATCCGACTTCGAATGGCCCAAGTCTTGCCAAAATCAATTACATACCATAAATACAACTATAAGAAACTAATCTAATTAATGAAATCAAAGCTAAAGCAAGAAATTAAAAAATCACCACAAAAGGTCGACCCGGGTCCACATCTCGAAATCTGGTAAAAGTCACAAAATATGAACACTCATTCACTCACGAGCTCATTCATACCAAAATTATCTAAATTCGATATAAAAATCTCAATCAAAACTCGAAAACGTATTTGAAGAACCTTCCAACCTTTTCCCAAATTTCTCAACCAAATTCCTTAATAAAATGATGAATTCAACTATATATTAGTGGAATATAACCATAAACGAGTTAAGAATCATTACCCCAAAGTTCTCTCTGAAAAATCCTTGAATTAACGCCTCAATCTGAGCTCTCAAATGTTACACCCATATTTTTGTACGTGAATGTACGCCATAAATTAATTGATGAAAGCTCGAAAATGAGATGTTACATCCCGCATTTTTGTACGTTAAAATTTCGTCATAAGTTAACCGACGTAAGTTCGGGAATGCATTTGTTTTAGAGGTGGAGAATGTGATGACCCAAAATGTCATCTTTAAATTTAATAAGTAATTCTGTGTTCTAAAACCTCGAAAAAAGCACCATTTACCATTCCTCGACTTGCGTGCACAGTCCGTAAAATTTTTCGGAAAGTTTTCATGTGAAAAATGGATTAAAATGTGAAATAGAGCCTTAAAACTCAACTGAGTTGACTTTGGTCAACATTTTAAGCAAACGGACCCGGATCAGTGTTTTGACAGTTTTGGTAGCTCCGTATCGTGATTTGGGACTTAGGCGTATGCCCGAAATTTAATTTGGAGATCCCTAAATTATTTTGAGATTACAAGCATTATGCTATTTCAAACAAGTGTTGAGTAAATTCATGAAGATGAGAGGGTAAGCAGATCGGAGAACTTCATTGTACTTATAAATGCCTAAAGAGACATCTTTTCAAGCTCTGATACCAATTTTGTCATGACCCAAACGAATGGGCCGCGACAGGCACCCGGTACCTTACTCAACCGAGTACCAACATAATGTATCTTTTCGTATCATACTATCATAGATAACTGAGCCGGAGAGGTTGCCGTGAGATAAGTAGAATACAACATGAAATACCAACTTATACTTAAGACATACGGGCCTATAAGCCCAAAATGAGCGCTCTTACACTGAACATAAACCGACAAGGCCACACAATCTTTTACGTACATGACATCTGTCTACAAGCCTCTAAAAGTACATAATTGTCATAAAGGTAGGGATAGAGCCCCGTCATACCAAATAATACACATCTAAATCATACTGACCAAACAAGCAACTCCGGAGCAAATGGAGTGCACCAACATCTTCCGCTGAGCTGATCGCCTACTTGGAGAACTCTCGACCTGTCTATCGAGACATGCAGGCATAAAACGCAGCATCCCCCGAAAAAAAGGGATGTCAGTACAAATAATGTACCGAGTATGTAAGGCAATATACTGAAAGCTGAAACTGAACAGATAATATAATAACTGAAAGTAACTGGGAGTCAAAGATAATCTGAAGATATGCTTACCTACTGATATTGACTCAACTCTCTCAATATAGTAAGTAAAATAGTTGTCCGGTCCTATAAGGCCCGGTATATATACAACTACTCTGCCGTAGTAGGCTCGCTCGTAGGCGCTAGGCCATACTAGGCTCTGTATCTCGGCCAACTGGGCTCGCTCATAGGCGCTCGGCCACAGTAGGCTCGGTATATAACTTACCATCTAATCAGAGGTTACCCAATAGGGTCCTGCCCATCGATTATAGCTCGATGGTAATGAAAATATTATAATACTGTATATATAGGCTCTCTGCTCTCTTGACTGGAAGAAGACAATACTCAATTAAATATGAAGTCCCGATAAAGAGAATACTGTAATTTATGAGACTAGGATAATGTATATAAATTCGGGTGTATGAATTTCTCTTTATGCCTCGTTATCAAACATATGTAATTACGAGATCATGCCAAAATGAAGGAAGTGATTAGCCTTAACATACCTGAGCCAATTCTCTTGACAATCCCTCTAACACACGTCTTTTGCGAAAATACGTAGCGGCGGACCGAAGTAGGAAAAAATCCGTATAATATTCTTGAGAAAGATTGCATCGTACTCCCTTAGAATTGCATCTTACGCATATTCGTATCTTGTATGAATTTGCTGAAGCTCATTCATTATTTTAGAAGATGTAAATATCTTCAATTTGTGAATTAAAGAGAGACTTTCATCATTACAACATAACACCATCTCGTAATAAGGTAAGAAGACTTCTTATTTTTGTGGGTTTGTGGGACCCACGTGTATAATGACTAAGCCACAAAGAACTCTCTTAATGAGTCCCCACCTACTAATTATCCACAAATCCCTAATTATATGATTAATCTCTCATTAAACTAATAATTAACAAATTACGCACATAATTAAGAATTATCTCAATTTACTTAAAATACTACTCACTTTTAACACACTGTGTACACCTTACTATTATGGTCATGTGGTACCTTGTATGACACCAGTTCATAAATACCAGGTATTTTAGCTCGGATTATATTTTATCCCAAAATGTCAAATTTCGATGAAAATTCATTTTCTTCGATTTGCTTACCCTCTCACCTTCACGAATTTACTTATCCCTTTTTTGAAATAGGGTAATACTTAATCCCAAAATAATCTCATTCCTGATCTTACGTCGATTAACTTACGACGAAACTTCAACATACAAAAATGCGGGATGTAACATCTCATTTTCGAGCTTCCATCAATTTACTTATGGTGTACTTTCACGTACGAAAATATGGGGTGCAACATAATTCCCCACTTTGGAACATTCGTCATCGAATGTTGGCTGATGCACTTATCATTATCATAACCTATAGCTCTTGCGAATACTTTAGTACTTCTCTTGCCATCTAGGCAACTGTTCTATGAATGAATCCCAAAGGCCAGAGCATTCCCCCCTTTTGGCCTCTTTCTCACACCACGACTCGTGGTTGGAATCCTCCCAATCTTGTAACTGTTGCTACCTTTTATCATGCAGCCTGTACGACTCTGACTTTGTAAGTGCGCCTATGCGACTCTTCTCTCCTTTTTTTCTCTCCAGCTTTTAGCCAATCTTTAGGCTTCACTTTGTGTTCATATATAAAATTATTTCAAGATGTCCCTCTGGGCGTCATTAGATTTACTTCATCTAAGTAGGCCATACTATACCATAATTCTTACTTCGATTTATCGTTACTCAGGTCTGCTACCAAACTCGTTGCTTATCCTATATGCATAAAGCTAAGTCTTTTAATGCTTCTTCATTACTGTTCATCTTAAGACTGATGGCCTAATCTCATCTCGTACTTTGTAGTTTTTACCCATCCATTGTTGATTTTCCTCAATGTTGATCTACAATCTTCCATTGATAACTTGAAACTTCTTACGTAATATATTGCCACTAGGGCTTACGCTGCATCGTGGAACATTTGAAGTGATTTTCCTGATCCACCTGGGGGCGATACTATACTTTTATAACCATATTTCATAGCATCCCAATGTGATTTTCCTCACGTGAGTATTTTAATCCTGTACAATTCATGAAATCATTACTCAATTGAAGGCCCAAACGTCATCTTTAATTTATCGCAATTACACCCTCATTCTACTACCAGGACAACATTCCATTTCTTCTAAATGCTACTAGTCTTATCCTCCTTTGAGTTCACTCAAGCTATACTGAGCTTTTTATAACTTAGAGAAACCATTAGCTCTCTTGTTTTCATGGGCTTAATCCTGAGGACTTATCCATTCTCGTCACCTTCTCACTCGCCCTTTCTTATCCTTACTCCTGCCTTCCTAAAATCTTGTCGCTTTACCATACTTTAGCTTGCGACCTTCACATATCTATTTATACTACTCGCAACCTTCCTTCAACTTGCTTGCACCATAGATTTCTCGTGTTATTTTGGAACATCAAGCGAGACATCACATCGTTTCTAACTCTTCTTAACACTTTTAACTAGACCTTTCGATACATAGAAACCATAGGCCGAAAAATATGCCACTGACGATGCCGTTATCATTCTTGGATACTGAGTATTAGCGCTTCTGGCCTTCTATCTGAAGTGTGGACTATTCACAACCTTCTGCATTTGAGTATCTCGTACGTTGTTCACCTTTACCTTACTTACCTTAAAATCTCGCCTCACATCTTCTATCTCTTTTATGACCTCCCTTCCATATAGGTATAATTCACATCCACGACTTAAAGCTCTATTATAATACTTGCACCTCTGGTGCATACACAATCCGGTGGAAGCTTCATACTGACTTCTTATGAGGCTGGTACTCTTCTAACTGGCTTTCTCGTAGAGCCGTTATGGAATATGGTTATTGTACTATATCTCTTGTACCCTATGATATTAAGGGTGATTCTGCAATGTTTTCAATCACGATTTCTATAATTTTTTTGGTCCAATAATCAGACTCCTGATTTACCTGGTTGATGTAACTCTTTAGTTTCCTCTTCCTTCTGATAACCCTTTATGTAGTCTTAAGCTATCTTCTGATTTACGGCTCCTAGTATTAGTTATTACTTTAGCCTTTCATGGGCGCTATGGAATATCCATGATACAATCTTCTGACAATTCAATCCTTCATCTATGTCCTAGGCTAAATTCCTTCTTTTAACTTATACCGGAGTCTTCTACGGCTGTATGAATGTCAACATATATGCTGCATAGATATCACTCAGAAGTCTTGAGTGCATAATCCCTTTTGTTCCTTCTGAGCTTCCTTTAAACATAAACTATTACTTTTCCTGGTCTTTCTGCCTCTCTGTTACTGTATACTTAGCTTATCTTAGTTCCCACGTATGCCAGAATTTTCGTGCAACTCACATGGTCTCGAATATTACTTTTGGTTTCATTTTCCGCTCATTAGCTCTGATAGGTGCCACTTTCTTATGGAGTGCATACAATGTTGTAGTGAGACTGCTATTACAAGACCATTTCTTCTTCAAGTTACTATTCTTAGGTTGAAGCCTTCTTCCTTATTTCCTCAGCTAGTCTTTCATTGTCGTACTTAGGGAGGACCCTCTGACTCTTGTAAAGCTACAAGCTTATTACATCGTATATTTGACGGAATTTTTATATTCTTCCTCACCTATAATTATCCGTAGTTACTTATTTCCATGCACTTGTGCTTGTAGGGTTGCTCCTAAACTGAAGTTTTGACTGTCTTCCCAGTGAGACTATTTTTTATTTCCATAATATTCATACGGTACCTTTAAGTACCCCAACTCTTGTCTGAATATTTCCCAAGGGTCACGATGTCGTATCTGCGAGACTGAATTCCCCATGTTAGGGTTCACTATGTTCGTCTTGCACAATCTGTTGATTTGTCTGTGTCCTCTTGTTTAGCCATAACTAGGCTCTTCCTGAATCAACTATTAACTACTCGTTGGACCATTCTCATATCAATATTCTGCGTAATCTTTCTTGGGTTATTTCCTTTCTCTTAACTTACGTCTCACACTAGTTCCTTATCTATCAATAACATCTCGGGTAGGAACCCTTACTTTCTCTCCTTGACGCCGTGCTTGCATAATGTTCTAGAATCATAGCATATCTGTAGGATTTGAATGAGTGCAATTTTATCCCTTTCTTATTTTTTTTCGCATTTATCCTTTACCATTCCATAGTTTCTAGAACCACTTAATTTTGACTTAATGCCACATCACACCATATTCCCCATTTAGGGGAGCACTAAAATTTAGTGCTACGATGATCTACGTATAGATTTTTTACCTTTTCATCTTTGGAATCTTTTCACATCATCGATAATCCTTACTCGCCTCGCTGTAATCCTTCTGTACCAAGGATAACGAAATTCCTCCCTCGCGAGGGTGACACTTAGTGTAACCGGCACATACAGTCCCTTAAGCTTAACTTTTCTCACCTTGCTTGCTTTAGGGAAGCGTCTTCCCGAATGACCTTTAAAGGGTATTCTTGTGTCCTTCATTCTATTATCGCCGGGATGCAATCTCTGAAATTCTCATGATACCGACTATTGCTCAGTCCCTAGTTCATGTTTAGTTTACCTTGTTCATCAGTCCATACTGATTTCTATTACTCTGGGGCCTACCTTTTCCTTCTGGTAGTCGCATTGGAGTCACAAACTTATTTCTCGAAATGAGGATATGACTTTATGGACTATAATCTTTTGTTGTCTCAAGGCCTATCACCTCTCGTCTTTTCCTTCACTTGACTATAGACTCTGTAATACTGTCATCTTTTGATCTACCATTGTCATCCATGTATCATATCTTACTTATAATGCTTCATTAACTCTTTTCTTATTTCCCGGTAACATTTATGTCTATCACTTTATTCTAAAAACTCGAACAAGACATTCTTTTATTCTTAGCTCCCCTTTGCTCCATCCAGTGGCTGTTCGGGTTGCTTAACGTTCTCGCTCTACTAGGGACGCGAACCACAGTAAGGTAATATTTATCCCTTCCAGGCTTTCAGTGCCTATCTTCTGATTTTTTTTGATCATGCTAGTATTCACATCTAATTGTAATATTCTATAGTGCACCATCTGGGTGCCTCACAAGGAGATCTATTAGCACCTTTGTAATATCCTTCGGAAATGTCAACTAACACAAATAATCCATTCACCATTTTGGGTTACTCTTACCCCAGCCAGATCCTGATATCCCGTCCTTTTCTTAAACTACACCTGTTAGCCCCCAATAGGGTATAACTGAGATAGGTGTGGCCAATTATACATACCTATGTTATTGTTGAAGGTAACTCAAAAGGCTTATATTCCTCTGCCTGAATTGTAAATACTAATAATCTTCATTAGTTGGGCGCCTCGTACCCTTCTTCATCTTACTTCTTTTACTTGTTGAAACTTGTATCTATCTTCTGAATCTCTCATTGCCTTTCACCATAGGAGTGGATAGATATTCCTACCTTAAGGCTTCTTATCAAAAGGCTTACATGTATTAGTACACACATGATCTGCTGAAGACCTTATATTTATCCATCATAAGCATCATGCAAAATAGAGTTCCTCTGACTCAACTCTTTCAAAGCCACATGCAATCTCTTACCAACCGTCTTTCTAGATGTAGGCATCACCGTATTATGAATAAGATAGAGTTTAGGAAATTGAGTTCCTATAACTGAGCTCTACCACACGATCTAGAGTAAGAAGAAAGAGTGATAGTCCTAAATGCCCTGTAGTCTCCTGCTTATAAGTGTGGTGCACAACACACCCATAAATAAGACTCTACTAGACATGGCTTGTAGACTCCCTAGGACAGAACTGCTCTGATATCACTTTTGTCACGACCCAAACCGATGGGCCGCGATGGGCACCCGGTGCCTTACTCAACCGAGTACCAGCGTTATATATCCTTCTTATCGTACTGTCATTGGAAAATGGCCAAACGGGGCGTCATGGGCTAACCAGAATAAACATAAGGGAATACTTAATATTAGACGACCCAATCTGATATAAAAACTTACATTTGACATACGGGCCTATAAGGCCACAATGAGCACTCGTACACTGAACATAGGCCGACAAGTCCATACAATATTTTACGTACATTGCATCTGTCCACAAGCCTCTAAGAATACATAATTGTCATAAAGGTCGGGACAGAGCCCCATCATACCAAACAATACACGCCTAAATCATACTGACCAAACAAACAACTCTGGAGCAAATGGAGCGCACCAACACCTTTCGCTGAGCTGATAGCCTACTTGGAGGACTCTCGACATGTCTATCGGGACCTGCGAGCATGAAACGCAACATCCCCAGGCAAAAGCGACGTCAGTACAAATAATGTACCGAGTATGTAAGGAATGAAAATCTGTAAACAATAGACATGGGAGAAACATAGAGTAAAAGACTCAACATGTATATCTGAATAGCTCTGTGAATCATTTAATACTTTTAATGTCATGCATATTCGTATAAATGTCATACCATGCATGGGTATATGCATTCATAACATCATCAAGCCTCTGAGGGCATCCCATATCATCTTGGCCATTGTGGGCAAATATCAATGTATACCAGTTGATCAGGTGGTGGTGCGTATATAATGCCGTAATCTTTTTCCATATATATATATATATATATATATATATATATATATATATATATATATATATATATATATATATATAAAAATATATGCGTATATAACACCATCTGGTCACAGGTCAATATAAATGAATGCAATGCATAAGAAGTACGTCAATAAAATCTCTCGGAATATCATAGGACCATTATGCCTTTGAGTAATATCATGAAATAAACTTTATCAACTTACGTATTTTCTAAGACCCATGAACAAATGATAGAATAATATGACACATAGGGAATCACGAACATAAGCATCTCTAGTATTTCTATGAATAGAGTCATTTATGAAAATTGTGCATTTGCTTGTTTCGTTTGTGTCATATAGATCATGCCAAAAGGAAAGAAGGGATAGCCTTAACATACCTGAGTCGATTCTCTTGACATTCCTCTAACACACATTAATTGCGACAGAACACGGAACAAGTCGTATGAAAAGCTCGAAGCAATAACGTTGCTATGCAAAGATAATCTTGGCTGAAACTTTTCCTTAAGTGATTAGCAGTAACATTTCTATACAAGGAAGTCTTGGTTGAAGCTCTTATCTTGCTTATGTGACTTATCTATACAAGGAAGTCATATGACTTTACTGTATCTAGGTAGGTCATACTATACCATAACTCTTACTTCGATTTATTGTTACTGAGGTCTGCTACCGAACTCCAGGATACTTTCGTTGCTTATCCCATATGTATAAATCTAAGTCCTTTAATTTCCTCATTATTGTTCATCTTAAGAATGACAACCTAATCTCATCTCATACTTTGTGACTTTTGTCCATCCATTGTTGATTCACCTCAATATTGATCTACAATATACTACTGATAACTTGAAACTTCTTACGTAATACCTTGCCACTATGGCTTACGTTGCATCGATGAATATTTGAAGTGATTTTCCCGATCCACTAGCGGTGATACTGTACTTCAATAACCGTATTTTTATAGCATCCCAATGTGATTCACTTACGTGAGTATTTTAATCCCGTACAATTCATGAAATCCTCTTCAAATCATTACTCAATCGAAGACCCAATCTTCATCCTTTATCTATCACAATTACACCTTCATTCTACTACCAGGCCAGCATTCCATCCCTTCTAAATGCTACTAGTCTTAGATTCCTTTGAGTTCATTCAGGCTATACTGAGCTTTCTACCACACGATCTAGAGTAAGAAGAAAGAATGACAGACCTAAATGCCCTGTAGCCTCCTGCTTATAAGTGTGGTGCACAACACACCCATAAATAAGACTCTACTAGACACGGCTTGTAGACTACCTAGGACGGGACTGCTTTAATACCACTTTATTATGAAAACTCGAACAAGACATTCTTTTGCTTTTAGCTCCCCTTGCTCCATCTACTGGCTCTTTGGGTTGCCTAACATTCTTTCTCCACTAGGGACGGGAGCTACACTAATGTAATATTTATCCTTTCAAGGCTTCCAGTGCCTATCTTTGTAGTATTCATATCTAGCTGTACTATTTTAGAGTGCACCATCTGGGTGTCTCCCAAGGAGATCTATTAGCACATTTGCAATATCCTTCGGAAGTATCTACTAATGCTAACAATCCATGCACCATTTTGGGTTACTCTAACCCCAGTCGGATCTTGATATCTTGTCCTTCTCTTAAACTATATCTATCAGCTCCCATAGGGTATAACTGAGATAGGTGTGACCAATTGTACATACCTCTGTTATTGTTGAAGGTAACTCAAAAGGCTTATATTCCTCTGCCTGAATTGTAAATACCGATAATCTTCATTAACTGGGCGCCTCTTACCCTTTTTTATCTTGCTTCTTTTACTTGCTAAAACTTGTATCTACCTTCTGATTCTCTTATTCCTTTTTACCATAAGAGTGGATAGACATTTTTGCCTTAGGGATCCTTATCAAGAAGTTTTACACATCCTAGTACACACATGATCTACTGAAGACCTCATATTTACTCATCATAAGCATCATGAAAAATTGAGTTCCTCTGACTCAACTCTTCCACAGCTATATCTCTTACCAACCGTCTTTCTGGATATAGGCATCATCATATTATGAATAAGATAGAGTTTAGGAAATTGAGTTCTTATATCTCGTGATTAAGGAATTTCGTTATCCTTGGTACAAAAGGATTACCGCGAGGCGAGTAAGGATCATCGATGATGTGAAAAGATGCCAAATATGAGAAGGTAAAACATCTATACGTAGATCATCGTAGCACTAAATCTTAGTGCTCCCCTAAAGGGGGGAATATGGAGTGATGTGGTATTATGTCGGAATTAAGTGGTTCTAGTAACTATGGAATGGTAAAGGAAGAATGCGATAAAAAAGGAGAAAGGGATGAGATTGCACTCATTCAAATCCTACAGATATGCTATGATTCCAAAATATTATGCAAGCACGATGTCAAGGAGAGGAAGTAAGGGTTCCTACCTGAGATATTATTGATAGATAAGGAACCAGTGCGAGACGTAAGTTAAGACAAAGGAAATAACCCAAGAAAGATTACGCGAAATATTGATATGAGAATGGGCCAACGAGTAGTTAGTAGTTGATTCAGGAAGAGCCTAGTTATGGCTATACAAGAGGATACAAACAAATCAACAGATCATGCAAAATAAACATAGTGAACTCCAACATGAGGCGTTCAGTCTCGCAGATACGACATCGTGACCCTTGAGAAATATTCAAATAGGAGTTGGGGTAGTTAAAGATACCGTATGAGTGTTATGGAATAAATGAGAGTCCCACTGGGAAGACAGTCAAAACTTCAGTTCAGAAAGCAACTGTGCGAGCACATGAGTGTGGAGGTAAGTAACAAAATACAATTATATGTGAGTACGAACATCAAAAATTATGTCGGGTAAGCGATATAACAATCTTGTAACTTTACAAGAGCTAGAAGGTTTCCCTAAGTACTACAATGAAAGACTAGCTGAAGAGATAAGGAAGAAGGCTTCAACCTAAGCTCAGTGACCTAAAGAGGGAATGGTCTTATAACAACAATCTCACAACAACATTGTATGCACTCCATAAGAAAGTGGCACCTACCGTGGATAATGAACGGGAAGTAAAATCAGGAGTAATATTCGGACCATATGAATTGCACAAAATTCCGACATGCATGGGAACTAAGATAAGCTAAGTATGCACGCAACAAGGGGGCAGAAATACCAGAAAAAGTAATTGCTTATGTTTAAAGAAATCTGAGATGGAACGAAAGGAATTATTCGATCAATGATCCAGAGTTAGTTACATTATGAACGCACTCAAGATTTCGAGTATCATCCATGCAGCATGTATGTTGACAATCATACAACTGTAGAAGACTATGGTATAAGTTAAAAGAAAGAATTGAGTCCAGGTCATAGGCAAGGGATTGAATTATTAGATGATGGTATCACGGATATTCCATATCGTCTATGAAAGGCTAAAGTAATAACTCATACCATGATCCGCAGATCGGAAGATAGCTTAAACCTATATGAAGGCTGATCAGAAGGAAGAGGAAACTAAAGAGTTACATCAATGAAGTAAATTAGGAGTTTGATTATTGGACCCAGAAAGTTATAGACATCATGATTAAGAACAGTGTAGAATCACTTTTAATATCAGAGGTACAAGAAAGATAGCGCAGCAGCCATATTCTATGATGACTCTACGATAAAGCCAGTTAGAAGAGTACCGGCCTTATAAGAAGTCAGTATGAAGCTCCCACCAGATTGTGCATGCACCAAAGGTGCAAGTGTAATAATAAAAGTTTCAAGTTGTGGATGTGAATTGTACCTATGTGGAAGGGAGGTCATGAAAGACATAGAAGTTATGATGCGAGATTTTAAGGCAAAGGTAAACAACATACGAGATACTCAAATGCAGAAGGTTGTGAACAATTCATACTTCGGATAAAAGGCTAGAAGCGCGGGGATTCAGTATCCAGGAATGATAGCGGCGTCGTCAGTGGCATATCTTCCAGTCTATGACTTCTAGGTATCGAGAGGCCTAGTTAAGAGAGTAAAGAAGAGTTAGAGATGATATGATGTCTCGCTTGATGTTCCAGAATAACATAAGAAAATCTATGGTGCAAGCAAGTTGAAGGAAGGTTGCGAATAGTATAAATAGATACATATAGGTCGTAAGCTAAAGTATAGTAAAGCGACAAGGTTTGATGACAGGAGTAAGGATGGGAAAGGGCGAGTGGGAAGGTGACGAGAATGGATAGGTCCTCGGGATTAAGCCCATGAAAACAAGAGAGCTAATGGTTTCTCTAAGTTGTAGAAAGTTTAGTATAGGCCATAAAGTCATATCCTCATTTTGAGAAATAAGTTCGTGACTCCAACGCGATTACCAGAAGGGAGAGTTAAACCCCAGAGTAACAGAAATTAGTATGGACTGGTGAACAAGATAATCTGAACATGAATTAGGGACTGAGTGATTTGATAATAGTCGGCATCATGAGAATTGCAGATTGCGTTCCGACAATGATAGAATGGACGACAGAAGAATACCCTTTAAAGGTCATTCAGGAAGACGTTTCCCTAAAGCAAGCAAGGTGAGCAAAGTTAACATTAAGGGACTGTATGTGCTTACAAAGTGACGCCTAGAGATTGGCTAAAATCTGGAGGAAAAAGGAGAGAAGAGTCGGATAGGCTTACTTACAAAGTCAGAGTTGTACAGGTTGTATGATAAAAGATAGCAACAGTTACAAGATTGGAATGATTCCGACCACGAGTCGTGGTGTGAGAAAGAGGCCTAAAGGGGGGAATGCCCTGGCGTTTGGGATTCATTCACAGAACAGTTGCATAAATGGCAAGAACAGTATTAAAGTATTCGCAAAAGCTACGGGTTATGAGAATGATGAGTGCATCAGTCAACATTCGAGGACGAATGTTTCAAAGGGGGGAATGATGTTATACCCCATATTTTCGTACGTGAAAGTATGCCATAAATAAATTGATGAAACCTTAGAAATGAGATGTTACATCCGGCATTTTTGTACGTTAAATGTTTGTCGTAAGTTAACCGACGTAAGTTCGGGAATGAGATTATTTTGAGATTACAAGCATTATGCTATTTCAAACAAGTGTTGAGTAAATTTGTGAAGATGAGAGGGTAAGCAAATCGAAGAACTTCATTGGACTTATAAATGCCCAAAGAGACATCTTTTCAAGCTCTGATACCAATTTTGTCACGACGCAAACCGATGGGCCGCAACGGGCACCCGGTACCTTACTCAACTGAGTACCAACGTAACGTATCTTTTCGTATTATACTATCATAGATAACTGAGCCTAAGAGGCTGCCGTGAGATAAGTAGAATACAACATGAAATACCAACTTATACTTAAGACATACGGGCCTATAAGGCCAAAATGAGCACTCTTACACTGAACATAGGCCGACAAGGCCATACAATCTTTCATATACATGACATCTGTCTACAAGCCTCTAAGAGTACATAAACATCATCAAGGTCGGGATAGAGCCCCGCCATACCAATCAACACATATTCTAATCATACTGACCAAATAGCAACTCCGGAGCAAATGGAGTGCACCAACACCTTCCGCTGAACTGATAGCCTACTTGGAGGACTCTCATTATGTCTAACGGGACCTGCGGGCATGAAACGCAATGTCCCTTTAACAACATAGTAAATCTAGCAACATAGTCATTTCCTTGTCACTTAGCCCAGATAAACACTTTATGTGATACAACTTTAACAAAAACTCTAGCTTCGAGTACTTGGACCCTTCATATAATTCTTCACTTCCATCTCTAAGCAACTCAAAAAAGTCTTTGTTATTTGAAGAAGGCAGATCATTTAACATTTCTTCTTCTCCAACTACTTGTGACAGACCTTCATCATTGCCCTCATGCCTTAAACCCGAGAATGCTTTATTTATCAACAATTCCATAGGATTTTCAAGAGGCAATGCATCTGGGATAACCTCTGTGCTTCTAGAATTCTCCAACACTTTTGTTTCCTCATGAAGAATCCAAGTGACATAATTTTGAGGGAATGGCTTGCTAATCAAATGATCGTACACTATCTCTCTAGTCTGGCACTTTTCAAAATCACATTTCGGACATGGACATTTTATTCTATCTCCTATAGCTGTATTCTTAAATGAAAATTTTAGAAATTGATTTAAACCAAGTAAATATTTTATTATATTTCTAGGCATTCCAATCCAAGATTTATCCATTGGAAGGGACTGATATATAACCTTTCAGAAGTGAAACTGACCCACAATCAGATTACTGTGTCACCAATAAGGACTTCTCCGAGCAAGAGTATTTACTATAATCTACAATATTTCCATGAGAAAGGATGATTTAGTAACCTATCAATGCGATAGCATTATAAAATTTTGTAAGATAATAAAAAGTAAAGTTAAAGTTCTGATAATTATATAGGATGTCATTTTACTGATATTTTATAGTTTAGTTAAGAGAATTATGGCTCTCTAGTATATGCAACAAAATAATATTATCTAGTTTACTTTAGTATTGGAATCAAAACAGTGTTTAGCACAAAGATTGGAGCTAGCCCCTACTCCAACATTGTAAAAGTTGGAACTATTATTTTTACTTTATTTTGATATGAAACAGCAAAGAAGAGAACAAACAACTCAAGCATTAAAGAAAGAAGGAAATCAGATCGTCAAATTATAAATAGGAGTAACGATAAGTATAAAATATTAGCTTTGCCGAACAACACATATACAGAGGCACTAATTGTACACACACTCTTAATGACCAATGTTATAAGAATAGTCAATTCTATAAGAATCAGTGAGAATGTCGCAAGGTACTCAATTCTTAGATTATAGTAGAACGTGTACAAAATAAAAATTACTATAGCAAATTCCTTGATAAGTTCTAACACGACAAAATTGGAATTTCCCAAAGCCAGAGAAAGAAAACAGGAATTTTTTTAATTACATATATTGTTCTTTATAATTTTCACAACAATGAAATAATATCTCCAGCTAACAACTAAAGTTATTCAGTATGAAAATATCACAGATCAGAAGTGAGGTAAAATGAGAGTCTCCTCCCAAGATTGTGCAGAAACAAAAGAGAAATATCTATTCCTACCTGTAATATTTGAAGCAACAATGTGCCAATCAACGAGGTAGCTGAAAGATTTTACCTGGAGCATCTCAAACTGATAGAAACTCGATAGACTATCAACATATTATGGATATATTAGAAGCTTATAATATATTCCTCATCACTTGACAAATAAAATAGAAATTATGTTATTGATTCAATAGCCTTTTGATAGAAAGCAGAATTGATGTTCAGGCAACCTAATCTATTGTTTGCACATTTTGCATTACAAACCTAGAAAGAAAAATAATTAATATTCAACACTACGAAGAAAACTAAAAATTTGTTTGTACCTTGAGATTGATTCATGTTTCAGAACACCATGTAGAGCAGAAAGAGGAATAGCAGCTAGTGAGAATTGCGTCTTCTCTAAAGGTCCTCAGGAGTTCTAAAATACACATGCAAGAGGAAATATTTCAATTAAGTAGACCCAAAATCGTAGAAATTAACCTACAAAAATACTGAAAAAGCTAAATTTTACAACCTAAAATACCTAATGTAGAAGGAGAAAGAGGACTTACATCTCGAATTCAAAAGAGAGTGTTATATTCTTTTTCAAAATACACCGATTCAACTAAATTTTTGTTACTTTCAGTAGAAAATCGAAAAACAGAAAAGCCACAAATTAGAGGAAATATCAGTAAAGGAAAAACACAAATTAACAGAGGAAATAAACCTAAAACCCACATGCAAGAAGAAAGAAACACAGAAAAGCAAAATCAAAAAATGGGGAAGAGAAATTACCATAGATCTTAACCCACAATCCACATCGTTCAAAATCAATGAATGGGGAAGAAAGCAAAAATTTGCATCTCTTTCATCGCGAAGAAAGGAATTACCATACAAAAAATATTTTGTGAATCTCTTTCAGTTTTTTTAATCTGCAAGTGAGGGTTTCTAATGTTTCAAGTGAAAGAAAATGGAAGTTGAAAAGCTTCTCTTTCGTGAAAGTGAGGGAGGGGTTTGGGAAACAAAGAGAGAAAGGATCAAAAAAGAGGGAAAAATTGGGGTTAGTACGCGCTTTTTTTTTAAAGGTTGATGGAGGTTATTGACCGGCGCAAATATAATATATTTGTGGGGGTTGTATAACCCTCCTCCCCCCCTCCCAATTTGATATAAATTGCGGATGTTATAATAACTGCCGCATTTAAACCTCCACAAACTCACCGTTTTTTTGTAGTGTCTAGCACACAATCCCACACTAAATACAATGTCAGGTCTGCTGGGTGTGAGATACAAGAGTGAACCAATGATGCCCCGATACGTGGTTTCATTCACAGGGGAACAAGGTTCGTCCATGTCCAGACGAGTGGTTGTGGCAATAGGAGTATTAATGATATTTTAGCTTTCCATCTCAAACCTCTTCAGAAACTCTTTAATGTATTTCTGCTGACTTCATTGTTCCCTTAGAGGTTTGCTTAACTTGCAGACCTAGGAAGAAGTTCAGTTCCCCCATCATACTCATCTCAAACCCACTTCCTATAAGCTTAGCAAACTCCTCACATAATGAATCATTTGTTGCATCAAAGATGATATCGTCAACATAAACTTGCACAATTAGCAGGTTCCTCCCTCTTTTTTTCAGAAAAAGAGTATTGTCAATTTTCCCTCTTGTAAAGCTATTATCTAGAAGGAACTTGGACAGCCTTTCATACCATGCACGAGGGGCCTGCTTTAAATCATATAGTGCCTTGTCAAGCTTGAATACATGTTCAGAATGCTCGTGGCATTCAAAGCCAGGTGGTTGTTTGACAAAGACTTCTACCTTCAAATATCCATTTAGAAATGCACTCTTGACATCCATTTGGAACAATTTGAATTCCATATGAGATGCAAAAGCAATGAGAATTCTGATGGCTTCCGTATGTGCAATTGGAGCAAAAGTCTCATCATAGTCAATTCCTTCCTCTTGATTATAGCCTTGAACCACCAACCTGGCCTTGTTTCTTGTTGTATTTCAAAACTCATCAATCTTGTTTCTGAACACCCGCCTGGTTCCAATAACAGTTCTACCTGAAGGTCGAGGAACCAGGTGCCAGACACTGTTCCTCTCAAATTGATGGAGTTCATCTTGCATAGCAGCAATCCAGTCAGTATCTTTCAATACTTCCTTGATATTTTTGGGCTCAATTTGAGACAGGAAGGCTGAGAAGGCAAACATGCTTCTTGTCTTTGATCTAGTTTGAATTCCTAAATCAAGAGGGGGGATTATATTCTGGAGAGGATATGAGCTTTTGTGCTTCCAGTTGGACACCTGAGTCTCATGGTGAGAAGACCCAGGTTCCTCCAAGTGTGATCCATCATTAGCATCCATGGAAGAGTGAGTGCCACTTCTTTGCTCAGCATCAAGAGTTCCTTATACCGTATCAGCAATTCTGTTTTCTGCGTCAGATGTTGTAAAGGAGGAGCCAGGTTCCTCAGAATCAGCTGGAGGTTCGGTGTATCTTCTTCATTAGACTCCTTGACCTGACTCATCAGATATGCCTTCATGTTTGCCATATCAATTACTTTTCCAGGAACCTTTGAATGCTCTCCGTCTTGATCATTCTTGTCATGTGAATCTTTCCCAATTAAGTGGTGTGATTCATCAAAGATTACATGCACTCTTTCTTCAACACATTGAGTCCTTTTGTTGTAGACCTTGTATGCTTTGCTTTGTGAAGAGTATGCAAGAAAGATCCCTTCATCACTTTTGGCATCAAAGTTTCCCAGCGCTTCCTTACCATTATTAAGAACAAAACAGTCACGACCCAAACCGTAGGGCCGCGACGGGCACCCGGTGCCTAACTCAACCGAGTACCAACGTAATGTATCCTTCTTATCATACTTTCATGGGTAAATGAACCGAAAAGGCCGTCATGAAATAACTATAATTAAACATAAGAGAATACTCGACATGAGATGACCCAACATGATATAGAAGCTTATGCATGCGACATACGGGCCTATAAGGCCGACATGGTCATTTGTATACTCAAAACATAGGCCGACAAGGCCATACAAGTATCCATATACATGACATCTGTATACAAGCCTCTATGAGTACATAAATGTCATAAAGTTTGAGATATGGCCTCGCCATACCAATCAATACATGTCCAAATCATACTGACCAGATAGACAACTCCAGAGCAAGTGGAGTGCACCAATACCTTCCGCTAAGTTGATAGCCTACTAGGAGGACTCTTAACCTATCTATCAGGACATGCGGGCATGAAACACACTGTCCCCATGCAAAAGGGACGTCAGTAAAATTAAAGTACCGAGTATGTAAGGCATGACAGTACTATATAAAAGACATGAAAGAAACATGGAGTAAAGAACTCAACCTGTAATTCCGAATAGCTCTATGAATCATGAAAAATTTATAATATCATGCACGTGCGTATAAATGTCATACCATGCACAGGTATATGCATACATAACATCGTCAAGCCTCTGAGGGTATCCCATCATATCATCTCAGCCGCTATGGGCGAAATCATCAACGTATACCAGCTGATCGGGTGGTGTGCGTATATAACGCCATAACCTTTTACCATATCCCATATACATATAATATACGCGTATATATCGTCATCTGGTCATGGGTCAATGTACATGTATAAATGAATGCAATGCATAATGAAGTAAGTCAGTAAGATTTCTCAGAATGTCATAAGATCAATATGCCTTCGGATAAACTTTAGTAACTTACGTATTTTTTTGATACCCATGAACAGATGATACAATAATAGGACACATGGGGAATCAAGAACATAGGCAACCCTAGTACTTCTAGGAATAGAATCATTCGTGAAAGTGGCGTGCTTGCTCATTTCGTTGTATCATATGGATCATGCCAAGAGAAAAGAAGAGATAACCTTAACATACCTGTATGATCTCTTCCTTATTACTCACCCAAGCTCAACACAATTTCTTGCATCTACAACAAGTGAAATGATATTGCCGTTAACATATAAAGTCGTACCATCATATTTGTCTAGTCATATGGCTTTAGGAAAATCGGGAAGCAACTCTCCTATTTTTAATACATCCCAAAGACCACTAAGGGTCATCAACAACCCAACAACAACAACTATAACCAACAATACCAACAACAATAATATAATCCAATATGAGTTTCTCCTATTATCTTAACAGTCATATTGAGCGGCAAGCTCTTTTTTACTCATAACAAGATATAAATTGAATCCAAATATTATTCCATAAATTATTTTACAACCTTCAGAACATCATACTTATATGTACTATATTATTTCTAGTTCAAAACATCCACAAAATGCCTTCCAAAATAGGCCCATACGTCTAGCACCTTAATTTTTATGGTCAATCACTTATTTTTCATCTTTTCTTATTCAATCAACTTAATTAACACCTAGAAAAGCTTAACAACAACAGCCAAAACATTATCAACTTATTTCTCATAATTTTCAGCCACCACAAACCATATATTTAGCCACAAAATAGTCCAACCAAAAAGACAACCATATCCCATGTTCTTTCAAGTGCTATCTTATGATATTTTACTCAAACAACACAACCAACACAAGATTAACCTTAGGCACAATAAAGAAGATGTTACACATACCTTGGACAACAGCTACAACTCGAAACCCTATCTCAACTTAGCTCACAATAGCCCTCAATCACACCACAATATCATAGAAGCATTCTCTTGTAGTCTTTAACACATTTGATGATGATTTGAGTTGGTTCCCCTTGAATTTTGTTCTTGGGATCTTAGGATATGTTAGGGATGGTTTTGGAGAGATTTTGGACTAAATTTGGGTGAGAAATGACCCGAAATGAGGCTGAAACATCTTTTAAAAGACGTAGGGTCGGTGGCCATCTCAAGTGGGTCCCAACTGAGCTGCTTGCGCAGTCTCGCGAAAACGTGGATATCTCACTACTCTGACATCGTATTGAAGAACAGTTTGTAGCGTTAGAAACTAGATACATGGTGCTTTAATTAAATATAAAGATCTCCCTGTAACTCTCAATATATTGGGAGAAACTTTCTCGAAACCTGGCCTATAAATCTGCCAGTTTCTCCAAAGTGCAGTGATGTGACTTGGCGACCCTATTTTAACAATCTATATTTCTCTAACACGATATCGTATGAATAAATGGTTTGGACCGTTGAAAACTAGGTTCAAATACCTTCATTTTTGTATGATATATGTCCCAAAATGACATCATAAAGCTTACGAATTTAATTTAACAAAATGTCTCGTTATAAGGCAAATCTTAGCTCGATTTTTCCACAACTTAAATCTGATTTTTTCCAAACTTTATATTTCATATCCAAACATCATATATAGTCATATCATGACTTTAAACTCATTTAAATCATGATTAACAAGTCTCATATTCATCTTAACTTACTTAAGACTTCGGTAAACCTTTCTTATCCTTGTAGCAGGATTTTGTCCTTTTTGAGCTTACATTAGATAATCCTATAATTGATAGTGACATATGAAGTAGGGGGTATAACAAAATGTCCCCTTAGAAACATTTTTCCCTGAATGATTACTCTTAAAGGCTTGCGAAAATGGGACATAACATCATTAAATCACTTTATATACTTTCAAAGAGGATCTCATTTTCAAACTTACATCAATTGACTTACGACGTACTTTCACGTAAGAAAACATGAGGTGTAACATCATTCCCCCCTTTGGAACATTCTTCCTCGAATGTTGACTGATGCGCTTATCATTCTCATAACCTATGGCTCTTATGAATACTTTAATATTGTCCTTTTTCCATCTAGGCAACTGTTCTATGAATAAATCCAAAGGCCAGGGCATTCCCCCCTTTAGGACTCTTTCTCATGCCACGAATCATGGTCAGAATTCTTCCAATCTCGTAACTATTGCTACCTTCTATCATTCAGTCTGTACAACTTTGTCCTTGTATGTGCGCCTATGCGACTCTTCTCTCATTTTCCTCCAGCTTTTAGCCAATCTCTAGGCCTCACTTTGTGAACATATACAGGACTACGACAAGTTGTCCCTCGGGGCATCTATAGGCATACTGAAGTTCTTCGCTTGGTACTTTGTTGAATGTACCACTATTGCTATATTTTGTTTCCTAGCCTTAGTTATCTGCCCTTATGGATTTAGTGCATCTACGTAGGTCGTACCATACTATAACACTTACTTCGGTTTATTATTACCGAGGTCTGCTACCCAAATCCGGGTTACTCTCTCACTGCTTATCCCATATGTATAAATCAAAGTCCTTTAATGCTTCCTTATTACTGTTTATCTAAATATGGCATCATAACCTCCTCTCATACTTTGGAATTTGTATTCATCTATTGTTGATTCACCTTAATATTGATCTATATCTACCACTGATAACTTGAGACCTCTTACGTAATACATTGCCACTAGGGCTCATGTCTCATTGGGGAACATCTGAAGTGATTTTCCTGATCCACCTAGGGGTGATACTATATATCAATAACCGTATTTCATAGCATCCCGGCGTGATTCATCTTATATGGGTATTCTAATCCCATGCAATTCATGAAATCCCTTTTCTTAAAATTATTACTCATTCAAAAGCCTAAACGTCATCCTCTTATCTAACACCATTACACCCTTATTCAACTACCAGGGCAGCATTTCATCTCTTCTAGTTGCTCATATTCTAAGACTCATCTGAGTTCCTTTAGACTATACCAAGCTTTCTATAACTTATGGAAACCATCAACTCTCTTATTTTGATGTGCTTAATCTCGAGGCCTTACCTGTTCTAGTCACCTTCTCACTCACCTTTTCATATCCTTACTCTTATCTACCTAGAACCTTGTCTATCTATCATACTTTAGCTTGCGACATACACATATCTATTTAATACTATTCGCAATCTTCCTTTAAATTGCTAGCACCATATATTTCCTTTCGTAACTTCTCAGTTGTCTTTAAATGTAAGCAATTACTTTTCCTGGTCGTTTTGCCACTTGTTGCGTAAATACTTGGCTTATCTTGTTGCCCACGGATACTGGAATTTCCTGTAACTCATATGATCTCAAATAGCACCTTTGATTTATACTTCCCGTTCATTAGACACGATGGTGCCACTTTCTTATGGAGTGCATACAATGTTGTAGTGAGACTGTTGGTACAAGACCATTTTTTTCTTTATGTCACTATGCTTAAGTTGAAGCCTTCTTCCTTATTTCCTCAGCTAGTCTTTCTTTGTAGACTTGGGGGGGACCCTTTGACTCCTGTAAAGCTGCAAGCTTATTACATCGTATACTCGAAAGAATTTTTGATATTCTTACTCTCCTATAATTATCCTTCGTTACTTACCTCCATGCCCTTGTGCTCGTAGGGTTTCTTCTGAACTGAAATTTTTGATTGTCTTTCCAGTGGCACTTTATTTTATTTCCATAATACTTATATGGTACCTATAATTACCCCAACTCCTATTTGAATATTTCTCAAGGGTTACGACATCATATCTATGAGACTGAATTCACTATGTTGGGGTTCACTACGTTTATCTTGCACCATCTGATGATTTGTCTGTATCCTCTTATCTAGCCATGACTAGGCTCTTCCTGAATCAACTACTAACTACTCATTAGTCCATTCTCATATATATATATATATATATATATATATATATATATATATATATATATATATATTCTGCATAATCTCTCTTGGGTTATATCCTTTGTCTTAACTTACCCCGCACACTGGATCCTTAGGTATCAAGTGTTCATTTGCACTTATTTATCAACAACATCTAGTGATGGAACCCTTACTGCCTCTCCCCGTCGTCATGCTTACATAATGTTCTGGATTCGTATCATATCCGTAGGATCTGAATAAATGCAATCTCATTCCTTTTGCCTTTCTACCACATTATTCCTTTACTATTCCATAGTTACCTGCACCATATAACTCCGACTTAATACCATATCACACCATCTTCCCCCTTTAGGGGAGTACTAACATTTAATACTATGAAGATTTACCTATAAATGTTTTACCTCTTCATCTTTGGAGTCTTTTCACATTTCCACAGACCTTTACTTGCCTTGTGGTAACATTTCTATACCATGGATAACTGAATTTCTTACGCACGAAGATGACACCTAGTGTAACTGGCACACTTAGTCCCTTAAGCTTAAGTTTGATCACAGTGCTTTCTTTAGGGAAGCGTCTACCTAAATGACCTTCAAAGGTTATTCTTCTGTTGTCCATTCTATTATCGCCGGAATGTGATCTCTAAAATTCTCATGATGCCGGCTATTGTCAAATCATTCGGTCCCTAATTTATATTCATTTTATCTTGTTCACCAGCTTATACTAATTTCTATTACTCTGGGGTCTAACGTTTCCTTCTGGTAATCACGTTGGAGTTACCAACTTATTTATTGAAAGATGGGTATGACTTTATGGCTTATACTCTTCTACTTTTTCAAGGCATGTCTCATCTTGTCTTTTCCTTCACTTAACTATAGACTCTGTCATCGTGTCATATTTTGATTTACCGTTATCACCCATATATCACATCTTACTCATGATGCTTCATTTACTCTCTTCTTATTTTCCGGATAATATTTTGTCCATCACTTTATTCTGAAAATTTCAACAAAACATTCTTTTACTTTTAGGTCCCCTTGCTTCATATCACTGGCTCTTCGGAACGCCTAACATTCTCCTTTATGTTTTTACTAGGGACCGGAGTCATACTAAGGTAAATAATTATCTCTTCTAGGATTCCACTGCCTATTTTCTAAAATTTTTGAACATTCCGATATTCATATCTGGCTATACAATTCTAGAGTGCACCATCTGGATGTCTCGCAAGGAGAACTATTACCATATTTTGTACTATCCTTCAAAAATGTTAGCTAGTGATAACAATCCATCCACTATTTTTGGGTTACTCGAACCCCAGCTAGATCCTTATATCATATCCTTCTCTTAAATTATATATGTTAGCTCCCACAGGGCATAGATGAAATGGGTGTTGTCAAGTGAATATATCTTTGTTATTGTTGAAAGTAACTCAGAATGCTTATATTTCTCTGCCTGAATTATAAATACAGATAATCTTTACTAACTGTGTACCTCGTATCCTTCTTCACCTAGCTTATTTTACTTGTTGAAACTTGTATCTACCTTCTGATTCTCTCGTTGCTATTTACCATATGGGTGGATAGATATTCTTGCCTTAGGGCTCCTTATCAAGCAGCTTACATATCTTAGTACACACACGATCTGTTGAAGACCTCACATTTACTCATCATAAGCATGATGCAAAATCAAGTTCCTCTGACTCAACTCTTCCACAACCACATTCAATCTCTTACCAATTGTCTTTCTAGATGTAGGTATCGTTGTATTACGAATAAAATAAAATTTAGGAGTTTGAATTCTTACAACTGAGCTATACCACACGATCTAGAGTAAGAAGAAAGAGTGACAAACCTAAATACCCTGTAGCCTCCTGCTTATAAGTGTGGTGCACGACACACCCTTAAACAAGACTCTACTAGACACGGCTTGTAGACTCCCTGGGACAGAACTGCTCTGATACCACTTTTGTCATGACCCAAACCGTAGGGCCGCGACGGACACCCGGTGCCTAACTCAACCGAGTACCAATGTAACGTATCTTTCTTATCATACTATCATGGGTAAATGAACCAGAAAGGTCGTCATGAGATAACTAGAATTAAACATAAGAGAATACTCGACATGGGATGACCCAACATGATATAGAAGCTTATGCATGCGACATACAGGCTTATAAGGCCGACATGATCATTTGTATACTCAAAACATAGGAGGCTATACAAGTATCCATATACATGACATCTATCTACAAGCCTCTACGAGTACATAAATATCATAAAGTTTGAGATATGGCCCCGCCATACCAATCAATATATGTCCAAATCATACTGGCCAGATAGGCAACTCCGGAGCAAGTGGAGTGCACCAACAACTTCCGCTGAGCTGATAACCTACTAGGAGGACTCTCAACCTATCTATCAGGACCTGTGGGCATGAAACGCAGTGTTCCTAGACAAAAAGGACGTCAGTACAAATAAAGTACCGAGTATGTAAGGCATGATAGTAGTATATAAAAGACATGAAAAAACATAGAGTAAAGAACTCAAACTGTAATTCCGAATAGCTCTATGAATCATGAAAAATTTATAATGTCATGCATGTGCGTATAAATGTCATACCATGCACAGGTATATGCATACATAACATCATCAAGCCTCTAAGGGCATCCCATCATATCATCTCAGCCGCTATGGGCGAAATTATCAACGTATACCAGTTGATCGGGTGGTGTGCGTATATAACACCATAACCATTTATCATATCCCATATACATATAATATACACGTATATATCGTCATCTGGTCATGGGTCAATGTACATGTATAAATAAATGCAATGCATAATGAAGTAAGTCAGTAAGATTTCTCGGAATGTCATAAGATCAATATGCCTTCGGATAAACTTTAGCAACTTACGTATTTTTTTGATACCCATGAACAGATGATACAATAATAGGACACATGGGAAATCAAGAACATAGGCAACCCTAGTACTTCTAGTGCAAGAATCATTCTTGAAAGTGGCGTACTTGCTCGTTTCATTATATCGTATGGATCATGCCAAAAGGAAAGAAGGGATAGACATAACATACCTGTATGATCTCTTCCTTATTACTCACCCAAGCTCAACACAACTTCTTGCATCTACAACAAGTGAAATGATATTGTCGTTAACATGTAATGATGTACCATCGTATTTGGCTAGTCATATGGCTTAAGGAAAATCGGGCAGTAACTCCCCTATTTTTAATACATCCCAAAGACCACTAACGGTCATCAACAACCCAAAAACAACAACTATAACCAACAATAGCAATAACAACAATATAATCCAATATGAGTTTCTCTGATTATCTTAACATTCATATTGAGGGGCAAGCTCGTTTTTACTCCTAACAAGATATAAATTGAATCCAACTCTTATTCTATAAATTAGTTTACAACCTTCAGAACATCATACTTATATGTACTATATTATTTTTGGTTCAAAACATCCACATAATGCCTTCCAAAATAGCCCCATACGTCTAGGGCCTTAATTTTTATGGCCAATCACTTGTTTTTCTTCTTTTCTTTTTCAATCAACTTAATTAACACCTAGAAAAGCTTAACAACAGCAGCCACAACATTATCAACTTATTTATCATAATTTCCGGCCACCAAAAACCATATATTTAGCCACAAAACAGTCCAACCAAAAAGACAACCATATCCAATATTCTTTCAAGTGCTATCTTATGGTTTTTCACTCAAATAACACAACCAACACAAGATTAACCTTAGGCATAATCAAGAAGATGTTATACATACCTTGGACAGCAGCTACAACTCGAAATCCTATCTCAACTTAGCTCACAATAGCCCTCAATCACACCACAACATCATAGAAGCATTCTCTTGTAGTCTTTAACAACTTTGATAATGATTTGAGTTGATTCCCCTTGATTTTGGTTCTTGGGATATGTTAGGGATGGTTTTGGAGATATTTTGGATGAAATTTGGGTAAGAAATGACCCGAAATGAGGCTGAATCATATTTTAAAAGACGTAGGGTTGGTGGCCATCTCAAGTGTCCCCCAATCGAGCTGCTTGCGCAGTCTCACAAAAATGCGGATATCTCTCTACTCTGACGTCGTATCGACAAATGATTTGCAGTGTTAGAAACTAGATACATTGTGATTTAATTAAATATAAAGATCTCCCTGTAAATCTTAATATATTAGGAGAAAGCTACCTCTCAACCTGGCCTATAAACCTGCCAGTTTCTCCGAAGTGCGACGATGTGACTTGGCGACCCTACTTTAAAATTCCATATGTCTATAACCTGATATTGTATGAATAAATGGTTTAGACCGTTGGAATCTAGGTTCAAATACCTTCACTTTGGTATAATATATGTCCCAAAATGACATTATAAAGCTTACGAATTTAATTTCTCAAAACGGCTCATTACAAGGCAAATCTTAGCTCTATTTTTTCGCAACTTAAATCCGACTTTTTCAAAACTTTATATTTCATATCCAAACATCATATATAGTCATATCATGACTTTAAATGCATTTAAATCATGATTAAAAAGTCTCATATTCATTTTAACTTACTTAAGACTTTGGTAAACCTTTCTTATCCCATTATAAGGATTTCGTCCTTTTTGAGATTACATCTGATAATCCTATAATGATTGACGTATGAAGTACGAGGTGTAACAAGATGTCTCCTTATAAACATTTGTTCCCAAATGATAACGCTTAAAGGCTTGCGAAAATGGGACGTAACATCATTAAATCACTTTATATACTTTCAAAGAGGATCTCATTTTCAAGCTTACATCAATTGACTTACGACGTACTTTCACGTATAAAAATATGGGGTGTAACAAAAACATTTACAATCAAATGTTCTCAGGTAAGTCAGCTTAGGTTTTCTCCCGTTTAGCAATTCATATGAGGTTTTGTTTATGAGGGACCTAATCATGCACCTATTTATCAAATAGTAGGCAGTGTTCACTGCCTCGGCCCAAACGCTCTTTGGTACACCACTGTCAATTAGCATCGTCCTTGCCATGTCTTCAAGAGACCTATTTTTCCTCACTATAACACCATTTTATTGGGGTGTTGTGGGAGATAAAAAAAATTATGACTTATACTATTTTTAGCACAAAATTCGTCAAATTTTGCATTGTCGAACTCGGTACATTAATCAGATCTTATGCTTACAACATTATGGCTCATCTTCACTTGAATCTGCTTCACAAAGGCAGGAAAGACTGGAAAAGTTTCATCCTTGGTTCTGAGGAACAAGGTCCATGTGAATCTGGAGTATTCATCTACAATGACAAAAATTTACTTCTTTCCTCCTCTACTGAGCATCCTCATAAGTCCACACAGATTCATATGGGGAAGATCCAGTGGCCTTGAGATGCTTACTTCCTTCTTTGGCTTAAAGGAGGACCTAGCTTGCTTTCCTTTCACACATGCATCACACACTTTGTGATCCTTGAACTTTGATTTTGGGAGCCCACAAACCAGGTCCTTCTTGACTAGTTTGTTCAGCAAGGAGAAGCTTGCATGTCCCAATCTTCTATGCCACAGTTCAGCATCATCATCTACAGCACTCAAACATGTAAGATACCCATTGTTTAGAGACTCAAAGTCAGCAACATAGATGTTTTTGAATCTTTTTGCCACCAGAACCACTTCACCGGTCACGAGATTGGTGACTGTGCAAGACTTTGATAAGAACTCCACTTTGTTTCATTTATTGCATATTTGAGAGACACTCAGCATGTAGTATTTCAAGTCATTCACATAATACATATTCTTAATTAAGTGAGTGAGTGTCTCTCTAATTTTTCCAACTCCCAGAATGTATCCCTCTTTGTCGTTGCCAAAGGACACACTCCCACTTTGCAGGGCTTTGAGTGAAAGAAAATCTTCAGTACTTCCAGTCATATGTTTAGAGTAGCCGCTATCCATGTACCATTTTTGGCTGCTTCCTTTCGCTGCTCCATGACTAAGGAAATCAGAAATTAGACTTAGGAACCCAAACAAGTTTGGGTCCCTTGTTCTGAGGAAAAGGGCGAATTAAACTTCTTCTTGTCCAAGCAGGCAACACAAATTTTTTATTGTAGGGACCAGGTTCCCTAGTAGTGGATATTTTTTCAATAAAAACTTTATTTTTCTGTTGGGACTGAAATCTAGCCTTACAGGAATCTTTGAAATGACCAGTGTTACCACAATGAGTGCAAAGCCAATTATAAGGAACAGTAACATACTTGTTATGTGGGTTGTAAGGAGCCTTTTCCTTTTGGAACCCAATTCCCAACTTGTTCCCCCCATTACTTTTATACATGGAAGTAGTGATTGTATCAGAGGACCGGGTCCACTTCAGAGATTAATCTAGGCCATTTTTAACCCTGCTTAGATCTTCTTGAAGTTGTCTATTTCTTTCAAGTTCAGCACACAAACTCGATTTTACCGTTTTGAGTTTATTTTCAAGTTTAAGGTGTGCCTCACTCGCCACTTCCTTACCTTTTGAAGAGTTCATGCCATTTTCTATCGAAGATTTCATAGAAATATTTTCCCTTTTTAATTCCTCCACTGTTTCCTTTAGATCCACTACTACTACCAACAAGTCATTTCTCTCATGTTCTACCTTTTCAATTTTCTCGGTTAGAACATCCTTTTCTTTTTTTAAATCCTTAATGGTTTCTTTTAAATCAACAACTACGACTAGTAAATCATCTCTCCCATGCTCTACCTCTCCTAATTCCTCAGTTAAAACATTTTTTATCATTGATAAGGTTATGGTAAGCATCAATCAGCACATTTGAGATTAAGACTTCAAATTTCTTTAAACGTCTAGAAAGTTTACCTCATCGTCATCATCATCTTCATCCTTGTCATATTTTGCCATTAGGGCAAAAATGGAGTCATATTCAGCTGCTTCGCTTTCAACGGCCATCATAGAGATGTCGCCTTATTCATCATCGCCCTCAGATTCAGCAGAGGAATCTCCCCATACATCAAGAGCTTGTTTCACAATATTGTCAGCGGCATCTTTTCTCTTGAATTTCATGTCAGGAACCGGGTTCTTCTTGGTTGTCTTGTCTGTGTTGGGATTATAATGGTCTTGCTTGTGAAGAGGACAATCTTTGATGAAATGTATTGGCTTCCCGCATTTGTGACAGTAATCATAACTTTTTGTTCTGCTGGAGCTGCCCTTTTTCAGAATACCTCTGTTTCTGCAAACTTCTACAATCGATGTCGAAACCTATCAAATCACGTCCGATTGACCTCAAATTTCGCACACAAGTCACATTCGACATTACGGACCTATTCCAACTTTCGGAATCAAAATCCGACCTCGATATCAAAAGGTCCACTCACGGTCAAACTTCTGTAAATTATCCAAATTTCCAACTTTCGCACAAATGATCCCAAAATGACCTACGAACCTCCAAATCCACTTCCGGACGCGCTTCTAAGACCGGAATCATCATACGGAGCTATTCCCAGACTTGAAATCCCAAACGGATGTCGATATCACTAAAATGCACTTCAACTCAAATTTATGAAATTCTTCCAAAATGCCAACTTCCACAATAGGCGCTGAAACGTTCCCGGGTCATTGAAAATCCAATCCGGACATACGCCCAAGTCCAAAATCAACATACGAACCTGTTGGAACCTTCAAATCCCGATTCCGAGGTCGTTTACTTAAAAAATCACACTTTAGTCAATTCCTCCAACTTAAAGCTTCTGAAATTAGAATTTTCTTTCCAAATCAACTTCGAACTTCCCGAAATTCAATTCCGACCATACGCACAAGTCATAATACCTGATGTGAAGCTGGTCAGGGTCTTAAACTACTGAATGACGCACTAGACCTCAAAACGGCCAGTTGGGTCGTTACATTCTCTCCCACTTAAACATAAGTTCGTCCTCGAACGTGCTAAGAAGTGCTCTGGAGTTGTCTGAAATCATTGTTTAACACTTCGTGCACCTACCCGTGCTACCACAACCCAGTTGAGCACATTTGCGCTAGAAAACCTGAAATTCCTCCCTTTTATATAGTCAAATAAGCCTTATGGCCAAATTCCAACATCTGAAATTCTCTACCAGGTCTGTTTCCAACATACGAACACCGTATCCATCACTACATGATGCACCAATACATGATTGCATACCTTTACTGAATTCATACCATGCACCATGTAACCCACATGACCATAATAACATCCTTTGACAATGATAGTCGAAATCCCACGAATCTGATGCCCATACGTACCTTACGAAGCATATAAGTCTCGTTTCAATTCTCGCAATATTTCCACAATAAAAAGGATGTGTAGAAATTCATAACCAACTTTCGAGTCGACAAATCATTGAGTCCCTTCTCCTGACAAGGACCATTACCCCACTACGAACCAAATAACGATATTTACTTTTTCTTTTAGTATGCCTCATATAATCCGTTCGCACTGATCCCAGGTCCAATAATCTTGTCTCACCCAGTATAAGTTATTCCAGCAATAAGCCTCAACAACACTACCAAAGGTCTCATATGATGCCATCATGTGCCAACAATCCACAAACCTGCATGTGATACATAAGAAAAAACGAACTCTGGAAAGAACTACTCAACCCACATAACTAATTAAATAACCGAAAGAATGTTATGAACCTTTCTCAGGAAATGAGAAGCAAAACATGCAATAATAGATATGGGAAACTATACTCAATAACAGACAGTTGCAGCGTGCAACCCGATCCATACATGATACTATTGTGGTGTGCAACCCGATCCATACATGATAACCGTGGAGGCGTGGCACCCGATCCAAACAACGTACCTGTGGCGGCGTGCCACCCGATCCACCATAATAATCCAAAGAAAACACACCTCGAGCCGTAACGCTCATACTCACAAAATGCCCGAATATCAACCCTAAGCATGCCAAGTGCATAATACAAATCATGGGGAGACGGGTAGCGTCATACGCTAAAAACCCAAGCACAACTAAGGTGCGATATATGATCTGCATCTCGAGAGCCATCCTGCTCACATAACACCACCGCTACGCGGGACCTCAATACATTGTACAAATAATCAAGATGTCTCACCACCCACATGGCACAATAGAGTATTACATGAAGTAGCTGACGATGAAAATAACATCCAACGCATGAATACTCTTCCATAAGGAATGTTATGCTGAATGAACACACCCAGGCTGGTGTAAAGTACACATCCACATCTGGACCCATCAACGGACCCCAAACCGATTATGATCATAACATGCTTGGGCAAATACCCTCTTGAGGATCCACAATGACCTTTTTCCCATGACACACAAGAACAGTCATCGAATCCCGAACAAACTTCCACAATTTACAACCAACTGAATAGAGCACCTTTCAGGCCTAAACTATCATATTAGCGATAGTACCAAATATCCATGCTCGGTTTCAATCTTTAATTAATCAAATAACTACATGTCACACCTATACAATCTTCCTGTGGGATATGCTCCCACGACCATCCGCACCATGTAACAAGTTTGCACATCCATACCACCAGCCACACTAATGTTGTAAAGAAAATCAAGAAGCCGTAAATCACTACACAAAGCCTCTTACACAGGACACTGTTCTCAGGTGATGCTAACGACAATACCAGCTGATTCCAACCACCTGAATTCTTCCCTGATCATCCGAGCTTGTGACATTCTTGTCAACACCGACCCGCAACCTTGATCCTCAGCTTCCAATTCCCCATGCCGCTCACTACACCTAACATGCCAATACGTGAGAGAAACAGAATTTCCATAATAACCCCTGATCCACTAATAGGATAAACACTTCATCATATAGAAACCTTTTACTTAGCTCATTTCAGAAGAACCAATGCAACATGCAACTAAATTCCCAAACCGCAGAAAATACAACCTCATGTCGTAATCTAAACTGCCATAACTCTCCCGGAAATCCCTTTACATAACAGAGCCATACTAATCGAATACCTCCCAAATCAACCAAGTTGTGGTGGCGCTCAAGCCCAAGTGTACAACCACAAACTATATGTATAACTTCACGCTGGAGAAACTCAGCACTGCCATAACCATGCTGATTCAACCATTACCAACCGAGCCACTTCTTCTAATTTACTTCGGACTTGCCTTTGGAATAATAATAGCTCCATTCAAAACCTCATGAACTCAAATCCGAACTCATCCTGAGTGACCTTATTTCACGAGACCACGTTGTCTCCAAAACCCACGAACCATCTCATACCCTCCTTATGCGCATATTCGCATCTTCAACTGGTACACCCATTCTGAAAATCCCTCTATGAAACAAAAATTATTTTCTCCCATTCCTCCAATGCCACACCGCAGACCGAAGATAACGTAGAACACTCCAAGCCACTTTTCATAATCCACTGCAAAAGATCAATACTTAACCATACTACTGGCTCGAAATCCTTAGACACCACACTTTGAACCCACTAGAACCATTATTGAGAGTCACCCACTCTGACTTGTTCCTAATTATGATCAAACTCCAAGGCCCTGCTGGCACATGAACACCCTCTCAAAGAAGCACCCTGGCTGAATCACGTTCCTTGTAACTCACCTCTACACGAAGCATAAATCCTGAGTCTTCCCAAAGCCTGAACATGAATCGATAAGGCCAATTACAGCGTACATTCCTCAAATCCTTTGCTCAAATTGCCACTGATGTTTTCTTTCCTTAGTCTTAATAACCTATCAATATGCTGCTAACCAGAACCCTTACAAGTAGATAACCATGCAATCAAATTGTAGGAGGCGGAGCTCTCCCACTTAAGCTTGAAGCTACCATTACATAACCCTGGAACCTAGCAAGATTCCTTCTTCCTTACTGGCATGACCTTGTGCAATCGACTCGCCAAATTCCTCGAAATCCTTATGTTAACTATTTCATGAACGCTTTGAATCACTAGCCATATTTATATATTCGACCTCTTACTGGATAGCCAGTGAAATCCTTCGTAGAGGCTTCGTCAACACCACACGATCGCTAACCTGCTCACAGGAGATAACCCATCTATGGAAATTACATGCCGACATCTTCCAATAGCGCTGCACCGAGTACAATTACTACGAAATCAATAAACCACCCTGAGCCCGTGCTCATTCACCAGTTGTACAAGTCCGTTCACTCCCCATGGACATCAACTAAATGTGAGACAATGCGTTCCAATCCAAAGTCATTTTGTATCCTTCTTTATATCATGCAACTCCTTTCCGTTGTATCCAAACCTTCTTCGTATAGCAGCTAATATTCCAAATTAAGTTTGTAGACTTAGTCACTGCCCACCATGACTTCCAAATCACTCTAAACTTTCCTCAACGCGTGTAGCTATCCTACCACGAAACCCATCCGCTACTCTGCCACTCTCCCACTTTGGTCAAACCCTCTCCTTTAAGCAACTACCTGACTTCTGTTTCTCACACTTGGCCTTCTAGAAATTTAACCACCGCAAGACACCTCCCACATATTCTTCCTCATCCTTCGCTGCCCAGTTGTTTCCTTAAATCAAAATATACCTCTGTAGCACTTGAACCAATCAATCGCTACCAACTTTAAGCCTTTCCGAAGATCATCTTCCTTGAGCCCTCAACACCCGGACCACCGATGAAGTCCTGAACCACCGCACACTGCAATCTCTGACAATCGCTTCCCCGACACTATTTCACACTAACCTGCCCACAAGGCAAATTGATGAAGACCATAACATCATCAAACTTAACACATTCAATCCAGGGCAACGACACCACATCATAGATGAAAATTCCACCATGCTCGAAATACCAAGTCTCATTACTCCGTCAACACCAAACCTAAACATTCATAGTCCGATTGTCTTTCCTTTGCCGGAAATAAAATACTGGATCTCTGAATCATGCACTGAGTAAACCTCCTTCCAAGTCATTCACTGCTTGGATGCATAGACAAGCATCCTACCATTACACAAACACGGTGCGACAGCAACGCACGAATCATCATAACAATCAATGCCAAGCCTAAAAACCTTAGGTAATACTGATACTGAGCTGCAACGACAGAATGGCCTTCCGCAAGGTGATGACAATAGCCCAATCAAATACGCAGGGAGAAACACCCTGCACCACATCTGTAGTACCATTAAAATTCCTCGATTCCCAATTTATAACAAGCGCTTCACGTCGCATAAGACTGAATAGGAAGGGAATAAAGGCTTAAGCCTCAAAGGAATCGAATCGCACGATGAGGAATCAAGAAGGGAAGTGCTCCTAACAGTCTTATAGCCTCTCGAAGATAAGTACGGACGTCTCTGTACCGATACGTAAAACTCTACTAGACTCGCTCATGACTCGTGAGACCTAAGTGAACCTAGTGCTCTGATACCATGTTATCACGACCCAAAATCCATTAAAGATTGTGATGGTGTCGGACCCCACTATCAGGCAAGCCAAAAATAAATACTTAATTTGGCTCTCATTTTAATAATTTTAAAATCATATTTCCTTCAATTAAATAGTAAAAGGTGAGATTTACATTGTAAATAATAATATTTTACAACAATTTCAATACAGAACAACCCAAATCACCCCAAGACCTAGTGTCACAAGTGCATGAGCCTCAACTAGGAATATAAAATAAAATACAATATCTGTCCGGAATACAAATTCGGATAGGATAAAGATAAATACTTTGAAGGAGACTCTGCTGGCTGCGGACTTGTAACGTGGAATGCAACTCAACTAAGTACCCGCAATAATCGCGCCTTTGCGCCCACAAGGCCACTAGACATATATGCACCTACACAAAAATGTGCAGCAAGTGTAGTATGAGTGCATAAATCAACGCGTACCCAGTAAGTATCCCACCTAACCTCGAAGAAGTAGTGACGAGGGGTCGACTTCGACACTTACTATGGGCTATAAATAAAATATCAATGATATAACTAAGTATGGATTACGTAGAATGACTGTAAGCTCAATATCATGAACTAAGTGGATAATTATTTGTTAAAAAGAAATTTCCAAATTTATTTTTCCTCGTTTATCAATTTGTATCTCAGGCCAATGAAGCAATATTAATTATCATAAATTTCAAAGCAACCAATTCAGTCATGCGCAAATCATGCCGAGGTCGTACGACCTGATCCAACATAATATTTAAATTGTGCATTCCCGAGGGTCGAACCGCACGAACCATAGATGCATCTATTTAACCTGGTAAGGTGTTCGCCCGCTCCACAAAAGAGAAAACACATTAAACAACCAATTCAAGATTTATTAAGGGGTAATTATTTTAAAATTTCAAATTCTCATTTAACGGTAAAGTAATTTAACCTTTTTAAAGTTCCTTAACCAAGTTTCGATATGATTTAAGAAATTTAAATTAACAAGTAGGATTCACGCATCACAATTATAATATGATCTGAGTCCTAGACTACCCAGACATAAACATATTAGTAGCTACACACGGACTCTCATCATCTCATGCATATGTAGCCCCTACAAATAGAAGCATGTATTGAATTATTTCACCTATGGGGTTAATTCCCTCTTACAAGGTTAGAAAGAAAACTTACCTCGCTCCGAAATTCCATAACCAGCTCCCAAGCCCTTCCAACAACTCAAACCGATGCCCAACGCTCAAAAACTAGTCAATAAATGTGTAAACCCATAAATATATACTCTAATACTCATTGTATCAATTTACAACAATTCCTAACTCCGCTTAAAAAGTCGATAAAAATCACCTTCGGGCCCACATGCCCGAATTCCGAAAATTTTTGAAGATAAACTTTACCTATGACACCACGAACTCAAATATATAATTTATTCCAAATTCCATGTCTAATTTCATGGTCAAAATCCAAAAATATCCATTTCTAGGTTTTTCTACCAAAATCCCAAATTTCTACAAATTTCAAGTCTAAATCCATATATAATCCAAGTATTTAACTTGCAATAGGTGGGAATCACTTATCTTGACATAGATGACGAAAATCTCCCTTCCAAGAGCTCCAAAAATCGCCCAACCAAATGAAAAGTGAAAGAAAATGGCAAAATCTCTTCTTTTAAAAAACCTCACTACCCAAGCGGTTTTTGCACCTGCAGTGCCTTGGCCGCATCTGCGGTCCCGCACCTGCGACAAAACCCTCGCAGGTGTGCATTTCCCTTACCTGGCCAAGCTCCGCATCTGCGGACAAAATGGGGCCGCTTCTACGAGCCCATCCGCTTATGCGGCTACTGCTCTCGCACCTGTGGTCACGCAAGTGCGCCAAAACTTCCACACCTGTGGTGGCTGTCCTGACCTCACTCTTTCGCTAACGCGTCCCATAGCTCCCACCTGCGGCTGGCCAAGCGCAAGTGCGATTATGACAGCAACTGGGAGCTTCAGCTGTTGCTCCCAATTTTCAACGTGGTCCGAGCCTCGTCCGATTGCCACTCGGGGCCCCCCGGGGCCCCGCCCGAATATACCAACAAGTTTGGAATCATAAAATGGACTCGCTCGAACCCTTAAATCATGCCAAACAACAACAAAATCACGAATCGCACCCCAATTCAAGCTTAATGAACTTTGAATCTTCAAACTTCTACAATCGATCCCGAAACCTATCAAATCGCGTCTGATTAACCTCAAATTTCGCACACAAGTCACATTCGACAGTCCGGACCTATTCCAACTTTCGGAATCAGAATCCGACCCCGATATCAAAAGGTCCACTCCCGGTCAAACTTCTTAAAATTATCCAAATTTCCAACTTTCGCCCAAATGACTCCAAAATGATCTTCGGACCTCCAAATCCACTTACGGGCACGCTCCTAAGACCGGAATCATCATACGGAGCTATTCCCAGACTAGGAATCCCAAACGGATGTCGATATCATTGAAATGCATTTCAACTCAAATTTATGAATTTCTTCCAAAATGCCAACTTCCACAATAGGCGTCGAAACGCTCCCGGGTCATCTAAAACTCGATCAGGACATACACCCAAATCCAAAATAACCATACAAACCTGTTGGAATGTTAACATCTCGATTCCGAGGTAGTTTACTTAAAAAATCATACTTTAGTTAATTCCTCCAACTTAAAGCTTCCGAAATTAGAATTTTCTTTCCAAATCAACTCTGAACTTCTCGAAATTCAATTCCGACCATACGCACAAGTCATAATACCTGAAGTGAGGCTGCTCATGATCTCAAATAACTTAATGATGCACTAGATCTCAAAACAACCGGTCGGGTCGTTACAAATATCTGTAATACATGTTGTCTAGGATAGATTCAACCCAGCTGGATCCTGGTGTGTATTAGGCATAGCTTCCAGTGGTAGTTGAGTTGGGGAGTGACCATATAGAGCTTCAAAGGGAGTGACTTTAAGGGAATTATGGAAGTAGGTATTGTACCAGTGCTTGGGATTCTCAAACACCATAGCTCGTAAGTAGGTTTATAGTCAGCGATTTAGTCTCTCAGTTAGCCCATCGGACTGTGGGTGATAAGCTGAACTCATGTTGAGTTTAGTCCTCATTATCCTGAATTAATGTTGAGAGAAATAACTAGTAAAGACAGAGTATCTATTTGAAACAATAGACCTGGGAAGTCCATGTAGTCTATACACCTCCTTCATGAATAAATCTACAACCTCTTGTGTTGAAAAGGGGTGTTTTAAGGATAAGAAATGTCCATACTTGGACAACCTATCCACAATCACTAGCACAACACTTTTGCATGTGGAAGAAGGTAGTCCTTCCACAAAATTCAAAGATATGTCTTGCCACACCTGATCTGGAATGGGGACGGGTTGTAATAACCCTAGGGTATGCATATTTTCAGACTTAATTCTGTGACAAACATCACAATCACTAACTAATTTAAAAATATTTAACTTCATGTTAGGCCAATAGAAAACCAATTGCACTCTTTTGTAGGTACCATGTTGTCCAGAATGACCCCCTAGGGGTGATTGGTGCATTGTCTTTAGGATTTTACTCTTGAGATTAGCCTCTCTGCCTACATAAATTTTTTTTTTATACCTGATGACACCCTGCTGCAAGGAATAATCTGGATTGCGGCCTGGAGTGGAAGCTAATTCACCCAACAATGTTAAAGAAATGGGGCCATCGTCATAGCTGTGACTGACTTCCTGTAACCAAGTGGACTGAACAGTAGAAATTGCAAGTATAGTGGACTGTTGTTCCTATCTCCTTGACTGGGCATCATCTACTCTATTTTCAGTACCCTTCTTATACTGCACCTCATAGTCTAATCCTAGGAGTTTAGTCAGCCCTTTTTATTGTAAAGTAGTGGTAATTTTCTACTCCAACAATATAACGACCCGGCCGGTCATTTTGAGAATTAAAGCCCCGATCCCCTAATATCTGCTTTCCCCACATTTGTTTCTATTTTTGGGAATTTCTGAAGTGATTGGTTATGGAATTCGGGGAATTTTGGGACACTTAGTCCCTAGTTGTGAGTTTAAGCCTTAGAAATTGGACCGTAGTCGGAACTGTGTGAAGATGGATCCAAAATGGAATTCAGTCGACTATGTTAGCTCCGTTGAGTGATTTTAAGCTTAGGAACACGTCCGGGATGTGTTTTGGAGGTCTGTAGTAGATTTAGGCTTGAATTGGCGAAAGTTAGGTTTTTCGGCGATTATTGACGCTCTTATTTTCTTCTCTTTTTTTTTTACTCACGCCTCATTTTGATCCCTCATCTTAGAATCATTGAAAAATATTTTGATCGAACCTTTTGTGGGTTGCCTACGTATCATGTCGCCGCATGAATCAGATCATTACGTAGTTCAGGGCAAATCGGGAATAAAGTAAAATAAACTAACTCTTTTTTTTTACTCATATACAAATAATCCCATAAAAGAGGCTAATTTTGATATCGAGCTAGGAATGGATTTCCGAAAGTGGTTGTAGGTTCGTAGTGTTATTTGTGACCTATGTGTAAAATTTGAGGTAATTCGGACTAGATTTGACGTGGTTCGGCTTCGTTTGTAGAATTTGGAAAATTCTAAGTTCTTAGGCTTGAATCCGTGCTTAATTCATGATTTTTGGTGTTGTTCGATGTGGTTTGAAGGCTCGACTAAGTTCGTATGGTGTTATAGGATTGGTTGGTAGGTTTGGTTGAGGTCCCAGGGGCCTCGGGTGTGTTTCGGATGCTTAACGGAATGAAATTGGACTTAGGAAAAATCTGGTGCTTTTGTTGGTTCTGCTGTAATCACACCTACGCAAGGCTGCCCGTAGGTGCGAGCAAATTGGCGCAGAAGCAGGAAAATGGAGGAGTGCCAGGGGTCACAGGTGCGAGGTAATTTCCGCATCTGCGATGCCCGCAGATGCGTTAGGGGTCTTCGTAGGTGCGCAAGGTTCGTAGAAGCGGAAGGGAATTCCGTAGGCGCACACGCGCAGATGCGTCCCTTTTATCGCAGGTGCAAAGGTAGAGGGGGCAAGTGAATTGCGCAGATGCGCACAATTTTCCGCACAAGTGCACCCGCAGGTGCGAGCCCAGGTTCCGCAGGTGCAGAAATACCTAGGCAGTGGTTAAAAACGAAGGGCTTCGTGATTTTTGTCATTTTTGACTTTGCAAACTCGGTTTAGGGCGATGTTTGAGAGCATTTTTGAGGCATTTCTTGAGGTAAATCCCTTGTGCTTATTTTTTATCAATAATCTTGCTTTGCCATATATTTTTCCACCTAGTTAGTGTGTATTTAAGGTGGAAATTGGAAGTTGGAGGCTAGGGATTTGGAAGTTTGATTTGTGGATTTGGAAGACCATTTGGTATCGGAATTTAGTAATTTTGGTATGGTTAGACTCGTGGTGGAATGGGCGTTTCTATTTTGTAACTTTTACCTTATTCTGAGAGTGGGTCCCACAGACAATTTTTGAGTTAATTTCGGGATTATTGTTAAAGTGTTGATTTCATTAATTAGATGAGTCTATTATTGTTGTATTTATGATATGTAATTGCTTTTGGCTTAGATTTGGTCCATTCAGAGCCGGATATTGGTGGGAAAGGCATTGTGACCGATTGATTGAGCATGGTTCGAAGTAAGTGGCTTGCCTAACTTTGTGGGCGGAGAGGGGAAATCCCCTTAAGATTTGGAACTATTGTGATATGTGAGACCCGTGTACGTGAGGTGACGAGTACTTACACGGGCTAGTTGTGGAAAACATAATTTTTCTTACTGAGCAGCAACATGTTTTCCTGTTATTTTGAGTTATACCATTTTAATGAGTACTAATCTATTTTCATTCTTAATTGAGCTATTCCAATATGTGTACCTATCATGTTTAGTCTAATACAACATGTCTACGTGTCTTAATTGTTTATGTGAATTATGTGCAGCATGCTTAATGAATTTCTTGCTTCTTCCCGTACTGGTACTTAGTCTAAATTGTAAGAATTTCGTGATGTAGTTGTATTTCTATCATTCGCGCTGCATATTTACTTTGGGACTACGGAACGGTATTCTGGGAGATCCCCTTGTCTTGAATATTTACTTTGGGACTATAGAATGGTATTCCGAGAGATCCCCCTGCACATTTATTTTGGGACTACGGAATGGTATTCCGGGAGATCCCCCTGCACATTTATTTTGGGACTACAGAACGGTATTCCGGGAGATCCCCCTGCACATTTATTTTGGGACTACGGAACGGTATTCCGAGAGATCCCCCTACACATTTACGTTTAGGACTACGGGACGGTATCTCGGGAGATCCCCTGTTGTGTTTCTGTGTACTAAGCTGTTACCTTCTATGATTTCATTGTTGTTAAATTCCAGCCTTTATTTTATTGTGGTATTACACTCTATATTGTTTTATTACATATTTACGAGTAGAGCCTTGACCTGAACTCGTCACTACTCGACTGAGGTTAGGCTTGGCACTTACTGGGTACCGATTGTTGTGTACTCATGCTACTCTTTGCACATATTTTTCATGTGCAGATCCAGGTGTACCTTATCAGCCACACTGTCAGTGAGCCGGGACAGCTTTGGAGACTTCAAGGTATATCTGTCGAGTCCACAGACCTCGGAGTCCCCTTCTACTCTTTCTCGTGTCCATTATCTTTTGTATTTTTCCTTGTTAGACTCTGATGTATAGAGACACTAGATTTTTCTTTCTGTAGTTTGTGATTCACGATGTTCTGGGTTTTGGGATTTGTTGCATATTTTTGAATAATTGGTGAAATTTATATTTTTATTTCATTATTCCGCAAAATGTTAGGCTTACCTAGTTGTTGAGACTAAGTGCCGTCACGACGTCACACGGAGGGGAAATTGGGTCGTGACAAGTTGGTATCAGAGCTCTAGGTTGGTAGGTATCGTGAGTCACAAACTGATTTATTAGAGTCTCGCGGATCGGTACGGAGACGTCTGTACTTATCTTCGGGAGGCTATGGAACTGTTAGCAAAATTTCACTACTTTGATTCCTTGTCGTGCGAAAATTGTTGACTTCAGAGATTCTAATTTTTTGTATTCTATTCTCTCACAGATGGTGAGGACACGTACAAGCGGATCTGATGAACAGGCACCCGCTCCCCTTGCTAGAGCCGCGAGAGGCCGGGGCCGGGGTAGAGGCTGAAGACATCCACGTGGTGCAGCCAGAGTACCCGCACGAGCTGCTACAGAGGAGCCCCAGTAGCTCAAGCTGGAGGGAAGACACCTGAGATACCTTTTGTTGCACCAGCCCTCCAGGAGACTCTAGCCCAGTTTCTGAGCATGTTCATCACCTTAGCTCAGGCTGGATTGATTCCACTTGCTCCTACCACATCTCAGGCCGGGGGAGGAGCACAGACTCCCGTCGCCGGTACTCCAGAGCAGCGGGTTCAGGTCGACCAGGTTCCAGAGATTGTACCAATGCAACCGGTAGCTCCGGCTCAGCCCGAGGTTAGGGCAGCAGCTTATGAGGCGGAGCAACTCAGACTTGAGAGGTACAAGAAGTACCACCCACCTACCTTCAGCGGATTGGCTACAGATGATGCTTAGGGTTTTCTGGAGGAGTGTCATCGTATTCTCCGTACTATGGGCATAGCGGACACGAGCGGGGTTTCTTTTACCACATTCCAGCTTAGAGGAGCAGCCTATCAGTGGTGGCATTCTTATGAGTTGGGTAGTCCGGCTGAGGCAGCTTCACTTACATGGACTAAGTTCGCTGACATATTTTTGAGAGAGTATGTCCCTCAGAGCCTCAAGGACTCATGGCGCGCAGAGTTTGAGCAGCTGCGTCAGGGTGCTATGACTGTATCAGAGTATGCAGTTCACTTCAGTGATTTGGCCTGACATGCACCGGCCTTATAAGACACAGTTCGAGAGAGGGTTCGACGGTTTATTGAAGGTCTCCATCCCAGCAGCCGGAGTAGTATGGCTAGGGAATTGGAGATGGATATTTCTTATCAGCAGATTGTGGGTATTGCCAGGAGATTCGAGGGCATGTTTTCCCGGGATAGAGAGGAGAGGGAGGCCAAAAGGTCTCGAGAGGATGGTTATTATTCTGCAGCTCGTGCCCCAGCAGCTCGCCATAGTAGGGGTTATGTGAGCCATCCCGTTCATTCAGCTCTTCCAGCCTCAACGGTGTTCCAGCTCCTTCTAGACCCCAGGAGCCTTATTATGCACCGCCAGTATCTAGTGTGCCTCCTGCACGGGGTGTTCCTAGCGGCCAGTCCAGCAGACTTGGACCGAGCAAGTCACAGCAGCCACGCCCTCCCAGAGCTTATTTTGAGTGTGGAGATACTCACCACATGGTGAGGGATTGCCCCAGGATTAGGAGGGGTGCACCTCCACAGACTTTTTAGCCACAGCGTGGTCCACCAGGTCCTCAGGCTATGATTACAGCACCAGTTGCCACCACACCTGCTCAACCAGCTCGAGGTGGAGGTCGGGGAGGTAGAGGTCGCCCTAGAGGGGGAGGCCAGGCCAGATATTACGCACTTCCTGCTCGTACAGAGGACATTACAGGTATTGTTCTGGTCTGTCATAGAGATGCGTCGGTATTATTTGACCTAGGCTCTACATATTCTTATGTGTCCTCTTATTTTGCTCAGTATTTGGGCGTGTCTCGGGATTCTTTGAGTTCCCCTATTTATGTATACACTCATGTAGGAGATTCTCTTGTTGTGGACCGTATGTATCGATCGTGTTTGATTGCTCTTAGTGGTTTTGAGACCAGAGCCGATTTATTATTGCTCATCATGGTGGATTTTGATATTATTTTGGGCATGGACTGGTTGTCGCCCCATTATGCTATTCTTGATTGTCACACTAAAACTGTGACGCTGGCTATGCTAGGTTTACCGCGATTAGAGTGGAGAGGTACCTTAGAGTATACTCCCAGTAGAGTTATTTCTTTTCTTAAAGCTCAACAAATGGTTGAGAAGGGGTGTGACGCGTATCTAGCTTATGTGAGAGATGTCAATATTGATACCCCTACAGTTGAGTCAGTTCCAGTAGTGAGGGACTTTCGAGATGTGTTTCCAGCTAATCTTCCGGGCATGCCGCCCGATAGAGATATTGATTTTGGCATTGATTTGTTGTTGGGCACTCAGCCCATCTCTATTCCTCCATATCCTATGGCTCCTCCTGAACTGAAGGAGTTGAAAGAGCAGTTACAAGAATTGCTTGATAAAGGCTTCATTCAGCCCAGTGTGTCACCTTGGGGTGCCCCTGTCTTATTTGTGAAGAAGAAGGATAGTTCTATGCGGATGTGTATTGATTACCGCCAGTTGAACAAAGTCACAGTGAAGAACAGGTATCCATTGCCTCGTATTGATGACTTATTTGATCAGTTACAGGGTGCCAGAGTGTTTTACAAGATTGACTTACATTCAGGTTATCATCAATTGAAGATTCGGGAGCCGGATATCCCGAAGACTGCTTTCAGGACCAGATATGGTAACTATGAGTTTCTTGTTATGTTTTTTGGGCTGACCATTGCCTCAGCAGCTTTCATGCACTTGATGCACAGTGTGTTCCGGTCTTATCTTGACTCATTCGCCATTCTGGTATACTCCCGGAGTTGGGAGGATCATGAGCAGCACCTGAGGACTGTACTTCAGACCTTGAGAGAAAAGAAGTTATATGCAAAATTTTCAAAGTATGAGTTTTGGTTAGACTCAGTGGCATTCTTGGGTCATATAGTATCGAGTGAGGGGATCCAGGTGGATCCGAAGAAGATTGAAGCAGCGCAGAGTTGGCTCAGGCCATCCTCAGCTATAGAGATCCGAAGTTTTCTTGGTTTGGGGGGGTATTACAGTCGCTTTGTAGAGGGATTCTCATCTATTGCAGCACCTATGACCAGGCTGACCCAGAAGGGTGCTCCGTTCAGGTGGACAGAGGAATGTGAGGAGAGCTTTCAGAAGCTCAAGACAACTTTGACTACAGCCCCAATATTGGTATTACCTGCAGGTTCGGGGTCTTATACTGTATATTGTGATGCATCGCATATTGGTCTCGGCGCGGTGTTGATGTAGGACGGTAGGGTGATTACCTACGTGTCCAGATAGCTGAAGGTGCACGAAAAGAACTATCTTGTCCACGACCTTGAGTTAGCAGCTATTGTTCATGCCTTGAAGATATGGCGACATTATTTGTACGGTGTTCCTTATGAGATTTACACCAATCATCGGAGTTTGCAGCGTTTGTTTAAGCAAAAAGATCTTAACTTACATCAGTGGAGGTGATTGGAGCTACTTAAGGATTATGATATCACTATTTTGTACCACCCTGGGAAGGCCAATGTGGTGGTCGATGCTTTGAGTCGCCGGGCAGAGAGTTTGGGGAGTTTAGCATATCTACCAGCAGTAGAGAGGCCATTGGCGTTGGATGTTCAGGCCTTATCCAGCCAGTTTGTGAGATTGGATATTTCTAAGCCGAATCGAGTATTGGCTTGTGTGGTCTCTCGGTCTTCTCTTTATGATCGTATCAGGGAGTGTCAGTATGATGACCCCATCTGCTTGTCCTTAAGGACACGGTCCAGCACGGTGATGCTAATGAGGTTACTATTAGAGATTATGGTGCATTGAGGATGCAGGGAAGGCTATGTGTGCCTAATGTAGATGGTTTGCGTGAGTTGATTCTTCAGGAGGCTCACAGTTCGTGGTACTCTATTCATCCGGGTGCCGCAAAGATGTATCAGGACTTGAAACAGCATTACTGGTGGAGGAGAATGAAGAAGAACATAGTAGAGTATGTGGCTCGATGTCTGAATTGCCAGCAGGTAAAATATGAGCATCAGCGACCAAGTGGATTGCTTCATAAGTTAGAAATTCCGGAGTGCAAATGGGAGTGGATCACGATGGATTTCATGGTTGGACTCCCATGGACTCAGCCGAGGTTTGACGCAGTTTGGGTGATTGTGGATAGGCTGACCAAGTCGGCACATTTCATTCCTGTGATGACTACCTATTCTTCCGAGTAGCTAGCTCGAATCTACATCCGTGAGATTGTCATGCTTCATGGCGTATCGGTATCTATTATCTCTGACCGGGGTACGCAGTTTACATCGCGGTTCTGGAGAGCTGTATAACATGAGTTGGTTACTCGGGTTGAGTTGAGCATAGCATTTCACCCTCAGACGAACGGTCAGTCCGAGCGCACTATTCATATATTAGAGGATATGTTCCGTGCGTGTGTGATAGATTTTGGGGGTGCTTGGGACCAGTTCTTGCCACTTGCGGAATTTGCTTACAACAACAGTTATCAGTCCAGCATTCAGATGGCACCGTATGAGGCTCTGTACGGTAGGTGGTGTCGGTCCCCAGTGGGTTGGTTTGAGCCCAGCGAGGCCAGATTATTGGGTACGGACTTGGTTCAGGATGCCTTGGAGAAGGTTAAGGTGATTTAGGATAGACTTCGCACATCCCAGTCCAGACAGAAAAGTTATGCGGACCGGAAGGTTCGTGATGTTGCATTCATGGTTGGTGAGCGAGTCTTGCTTCGAGTTTCGCCTATAAAGGGCGTTATGAGGTTTGGAAAGAAGGTCAAGTTGAGCCCAAGGTTCATTGGTCCATTTGAGGTGTTTCGTCGAGTTGGGGAGGTTGCTTATGAGCTTGCCTTGCCTCCCAGTCTAGCAGGAGTTCATCCGGTATTCCATGTTTCTATGCTCTGAAAGTATCACGGCGATCTGTCCCATGTGTTGGATTTTAGCTCAATTCAATTGGACAAGGATCTATCCTATGTTGAGGAGCCAGTGGCTATTTTAGACAGGCAGGTCAGAAGGCTAAGGTCAAAGAACATTTCTTCCGTGAAGGTTCAATGAAGGGGACAACCGGTCGAGGAGGCAACTTGGGAGGCCGAGCATGATATGCGCAGCCAATACCCTCATCTTTTCACAATTTCAGGTATGTCTTTATACTCGTTCAAGGACGAATGATTATTTTAAGAGGGGGAGGATGTAACGACCCAGCCGGTCATTTTGAGAATTAGAGACCTGATCCCCTAATATATGCTTTCCCCACATTTGTTTCTACTTTTGGGAATTTCCGGAGTGATTGGTTATGGAATTCGGGGATTTTTGGGACACTTAGTCCCTATTTATAAGTTTAAGCCTTTGAAATTGGGCCGTAGTCAGAACTATGTGAAGACGGATCCAGAATGAAATTTCGTCGACTCCGTTAGCTCCGTTGAGTGATTTTGAGCTTAAGAGCGCGTCCGGGATGTGTTTTGTAGGTCTGTAGTAGATTTAGGCTTGAATTGGCGAAAGTTATATTTTTCGGCGATTTCGGCTGATTGTGGAAATTTTGATATAGAGCTCGGAATGGATTTCCGAAAGTGGTTGTAGGTTCGTAGTGTCATTTGTGACCTATGTGTAAAATTTGAGGTAATTCGGACTAGATTTAACGTGGTTCGACGTCGTTTGTAGAATTTCGAAAATTATAAGTTCTTAGGCTTGAATCTGTGCTTAATTCATGACTTTTGGTGTTATACGATGTGATTTGAAGGCTCGACTAAGTTCGTATGGTGTTATAGGATTGGTTGGTAGGTTTGGTTGAGGTCCTGGGGGCCTCGGGTGTGTTTCGGATGCTTAACGGAATGAAATTGGACTTAGGAAAAATCTGTTGCTTTTGCTGGTGTAATCGCACATGCGCAAGGCTGCCCGCAGGTTCGAGAAAATTGGCGCAGAAGGGGGAAAATGGAGGAGTGCTAGGGGTCTCCTGTGCGAGGTGATTTTCGCATCTGCGATGCCCGCAGATGCGTTAGGGTTCTTCGCAGGTGCGCAAGGTCCGCAAAAGTAGAAGGGAATTCTGCAGGCGTGCACGCGCAGATGCGGCCCTTTCATCGCAGGTGCGAAGGTAGAGGGGGAAAGTGAATTGCACAGATGCACACAATTTTCCGCATAAGCGCACCCGCAGGTGCGAGCCCAGGTTCCGCAGGTGCGGAAATACCTGGGCAGTGGTTAAAACCGAAGGGCTTCATGATTTTTGTCATTTTTGACTTTGCAAACTCGGTTTAGGGCGATGTTTGAGAGCGTTTTTGAGGCATTTCTTGAGGTAAGTCCCTTGTGCTTATTTTTTATCAATAATCTTGCTTTGCCATGTATTTTCCCACCTAGTTAGTGTGTATTTAAGGTGAAAATTGAAAGTTGGAGGCTAGGGATTTGAAAGTTTGATTTGTGGATTTGGAGGACCATTTGGTATCAGAATTTAGTAATTTTGGTATGGTTAGACTCGTGGTGGAATGGGCGTTTCTATTTTGTAACTTATACCTGATTCCGAGACGTGGGCCCCACGAACAATTTTTGAGTTAATTTCGGGATTTTTGTTAAAGTGTTGATTTCATTAATTAGATGAGCCTATTATTATTGTATTTATGATATGTAAATGCTTTTGGCTAGATTTGGGCCATTCGGAGCCAGATATTTGTGGGAAATGCATTGTGACCGATTGATTGAGCTTGGTTCGAGGTAAGTGGCTTGCCTAACTTTGTGGGGGAGGGGGGGAATCCCCTTAAGATTTGGAATTATTGTGATATGTGAGCGTCGTGTACGTGAGGTGACGAGTACGTAAACGGCCTAGTTGTGGAAAACCCGATTTTTCTTACTGAGCAGCAACATGTTTTCCTGTTATTTTGAGTTATACCATTTTAATGAGTACTAATCTATGTGCAGCATGCTTAATGAATTTCCTGCTTCTTCCCTGACTGATACTTAGTCTAAATTGTAAGAATTTCGTGATGTAGTTGTATTTCTATCATTTGCGCTGCATATTTACCTTGGAATTACGGAACGGTATTCCGGGAGATCCCCCTGTCTTGCATATTTACTTTGGGACTACGGAACGGTATACTGGGAGATCTCCCTACACATTTATTTTGGGACTACAGAACGGTATTCCGGGAGATCCCCCTACACATTTATTTTGGGACTACGGAACGGTATTCCGGGATATCCCCCTGCACATTTACGTTTGGGACTACGGGATGGTATCTCGGGAGATCCCTTGTTGTGTTTCTGTGTACTAAGATGTTACCTTCTATGATTTTATTGTTGTTAAATTCCAGCCTTTATTTTATTGCGGTATTATACTCTATATTGTTTTATTACATATTTACCAGTTGGGCCTTGACCTTACCTCGTCACTACTCAACCGAGGTTAGGCTTGGCACTTACTGGGTACCGATTGTGGTGTACTCATGCTACTCTCTGCACATATTTTCCGTGTGCAGATCCAGGTGTACCTTATCAGCCGCACTGTCAGTGAGTCGGGACAGCTTTGGAGACTTCAAGGTATATTTGTCGCATCCGCAGACCTCGGAGTCCCCTTCTACTCTTTCTCATGTCCATTATCTTCTGTATTTTTCCTTGTTAGACTCTGATGCATAGAGACACTAGATTTTTCTTTCTGTAGTTTGTGATTCACGATGTTCCGGGTTTTGGAATTTGTTGTGTATTTTTGAATAATTGGTTAAATTTTTATTTTTATTTTATTATTCTACAAAATGTTAGGCTTACCTAGCTGTAAAGACTAGGTGCCGTCACGACGTCATACGGAGGAGAAATTGGGTCGTGACAAATAAATACTTGAGACTTTGATGATCTGTCCTTACAATAAAATGTCCCCCTTATAGATAATGTCTCTATTTTTCCACTGCAGTTAATACTGCCATATATTCCTACACATAGGTTGATACCCCTATGTTCTTTAATGAAAAAGCCTTGCTTAAGTAAGCTATTGGTCTCCCTTATTGCATTAAGACTGCCTTCATCCCTATAGAACATTCATTAGTTTCAGGCTAAGGCTAAAACAGGTGTTGAAGACATTGCTATTTTCAGCTGATTGAAGGTTGTTTCAGCCTCTTCAGACCACTAGAAGGAATTTTTCTTCAGCAAAGTGGTCAGAGGTCTACTGATGATTCTATAAGACCTTACAAACCTCCTATAATAGCCAGTGAGACCCAAGAAACCCCTTAAGGCCTTGACATATTTAGGAACAGGCCAGTTGAGATGGCCTCAATCTTAGCAGGGTCAGTAGCCACTATTTGTCCTAAGATAATGTGACGTAAGTACTCCGCCTTGTTTTGACCAAAAGCACATTTAGACAACTTAGCATAAATTTGTTCTTTCTGGAGCACCTCCAACACTTGTCTAAGGTAAACAACATAGTTCTCCACTGAATGACTGTACACTAATATATCATCAAAGAATACTATCACAAACTTCCTAAGAAATGACCTGAAAACATGGTTCATTAGACTTTGAAAAGTAGCAGGAGTATTAGTTAACACAAATGGCATGACCTTGAACTCATAATTCCCCAAATGAGTTCTAAATGCAGTCTTGTATATGTCAGATTCTCTCATACTAATTGGATGATATCAAGCCTTAAATCTTATTCATGAACCATTCAACTCATCCATGAGATCATCTAGTAGAGGTATAGGGAATTTATCCTTAATAATCATCTTATTTAATTCTCTGTAATCTATACAAAATCTCCAGCTACCATCCTTCTTTTTAACCAATAATACTGGTGATAAGAATGGGGAATGACTTGGTTGTAAGGTTCCATTGTTAAGCATATCAGTTACTTGCTTTCCTATCTCATATTTTTGGAAATGATTATACATTTAGGGTCTAATGTTGATTGGAGTTGCATCAGGTTTGAGGGATATGAAGTGATCATGACTCCTCTATGATGGTAGAGACTTTGGCTCAGCAAATACTCTTAGAAACTCTGCCAATAACTCCTTAATCTGCTCAAGTATGCTTTCATCTTCTGTATTTGTGTGGGCTGTAATGGTAAAGAGATGAGCCCATAACAGTTGACCCTTCTTAAGTAATTGCTGTACTCATGCAAATGACATGCTTTACAACCTACCTTCTTCAGAGAAACCCTTAAGTTCAACTCTCTTCCCTTTCACACTAACCTGCAGTCTATACCCAATAAAGTCAAACAAGATAGGGTTATGGTTCCTCATCCAATCCTCTCCTAATACTATATTACAACTCCAATATCTAACAATCTCAGCTTATGTTCAAAGTCAATGCCCTGCATTTTCTATTTGAACTGGGGACAAGAGTGATAACTCATCAAACTACTCCCATTATCAGTTGTGACTCTCATTGGGGCATCCACCTGAATCACTCACCTCAATTATTTTGCAGTTTCACTTGCTATAAAACTGTGAGTACTCCCACAATTTGCTAGGATCACCATAACATGCTTGCCATACATCCCTTTCAATTTGATAGTGGTAGATGCAACTGTCCCAGATTAAGCATTGCGGCTTATGGCCTCATCAATTACTGCCTCATGTTGGTCCTGACACTCCTCCAAACCATCTTCTATAGTTTCTAGTTCTATTTCTTCTTGTTCAATAGTGCCAGATAATGCATTTAATTGTCTGTTCTTGCATTGATGACCAGGGAAGTACTTTTTTCCACACTTATAACATTCACCTCTTGCCTTTCTTGCTTCAAACAACTTATTTCCCATATTGTTGGAAGTAGAACCTCCATCTTTCTGAGAAAAACCAGAGGTTTTAAATCTTGCCTGGCTATTATTGTTGTTATATTGTCCTATATATCTGACACCATTTCTTTTTCCTTTCTTAGGTACTGGTCCCTTCTCCACAACTTGACTCAAGGAGAAAGGATCAAGCATTTTAACTGTATGCCTGATTCCATCCTTGAGTCCTTCAACAAAGAATCCGAGAAAGAACTCCTCAAGGATAGTAGGATGTTTAATCAAGACCCAAGCCTTCAAGACTTCGAACCTTTCCAGGTATTCAATTACTGATCCTTGTTGCTCAATTCTTTTGAATTCTCCTAAGAGGTTGAGATTACTATTATCAGATTCCTCAAATCTCTTGCTGATTTCTTCTACAAATTCAGGCCACCTCACAGTACCCCTGCTCAAGTGGTAGGAGAAATAGCACGATTCTGCTCTCCCATTGAGATGGAGAACAGCAACCTCCAATTTCTCGTAGGGATCAGTTATGTGATTATAGAGAAAGTACCTCTCACATTTTCAAAGCCAAGATCTAGAATCGCCCTTCTCAAAATAAGGAATTTCGAACCTGTGACCATGAGTGTGCCTCTGCCGCCTACCAATAGAGTACTCATTCTGCTCTCTAAATTTGGGTCGACTACTGGATCCATCGAGATGATTGACTTCTACTAGAGCACTACCCAGAATGCCATCCTTGCCCGCGAAAAGCCTTTCCATCTCACATCCAATTTCTTCCCAACTTCATCTATCTTTGAATCATTTCCTTCTAATTTTTTGCTCGTTTCCGCCATGTAAATCTGTAACTGATTATCTATTTTCTTCACGTAATCTTCAGTAGATTTAGAATGAGTTTCTGGAACCGTCATTGTGGTCATGATAAGCTCTGATACAAATTTGGTATGTGCTAAAATGAAAATGAGAATTAATGGAAGAAGAACAAGAATTTTATTAAACAAACACTCTCAATCGATTACAATATGGCCCAATTAGCTAATCTCTTCAATTGACCTGAAAGAAGAGAAGAAAAGAGAAGGAAGATATTAAGAGAGGATAGAGTAGAGAGAGAAAGTGGTTAGGAAATGTACTGACCGGGTAAAAGCTAACTACTTCAGCTTACATTCTGTTATTTATCTAACTATCACTAAGTTGGGTCTAATGGGTAATTGGTGTAGTGGGCTTCCGTCCTTATTCTGATAGGCCCAATAGGCGTAGCCTGTTAATACTTGACCCATTCTTCATAAGTGTTGTAACCCTACTTTCCTTATTTGTATCGATATTTTCCCTTCCTTGTTAGAACATAACATAATATCTCTATCTCTAAACGGGTCAGCAAAGAATATTTCAAGAATCAATGTTCTGTAACCCTTCTTTCTTTAAAGGGAATAACAATAACCATTTTTTTCCCCTAACTTTATGTGTGGCTTAATTATCCCAATACTCTTTTCCTTGCCATATGTCTCCCCATGCACCAACGGTAGACCCAAAGACCATTATTCCAAACTTCTTTATAAAAACGATTTAAGCTCATGGTTAAAAGCGATTGTTTCCTTAGTCTTATTGGTTCGCCCATGGAATTATGAACTTTCTAAGAATTGAGAATTTTCTCAATTTTGACGCTCAGAATATGCAAGTATAAGAATGTGAACATACAATAATGCTCTACTTCTTCTACAGATAGGCTGAAATTGGTATCATTATGATCAGTAGATAATTTTCACAAAGATAAGTGTATAAGGTCAAAACAGATTTCGGCTTTCTTACGTTCGATCGAGATCGAGTGGCAAGAAGCCAGAGTAGGATTTTGGGAGTAAGCTCCGAAGGCAGTACAAACGAGTCTCGAAGTCCAAAGGCAGCTCAAGGAGTCGGCTCGATAATCCTATCGAGCCCGAGGAGTTGCTGCGAGGTCGGAAATGCACCACGCCCGCCCCGAAGGTCAAGCTCAAGCCAAGACCGAAGAGACGACCCGGTAACGGGTTCGGGCCAGAAACTAGAAATGTTCTCTCAACCATCACGCTTACAGGTTATATTACGTCGAGTTCGAACCATTCACTTGACGGCTAATAAGCCTATAAGCTGCTTTCATTTTAAGATTGAGCGAGCACTCACTCGGACCATCATGCCTAAGGGCTATTTTTTCTTCAAGTTTGAATTATTGACTCAACTAGCAAGCCTAAGGGCTACATCACTTTATGTCCGAAAAAACAATCGATCGATCATAGAGACTACGAAGTCAAAATTTGATTAAAGTCTTCACAAAATGAGTCGACCAAGTTGTATATATACAAAATTGTCTACATGATTGATTGGCGTGATACATACAGAACTAAAAAAATTAATTAATAACTAAGCTTCCTAGTCATCCTCAGGGGCGTTCGCTTCTCTGTCGGGCTCTTCCCCGTCCTCGGATCCACTCTTGCTACCGTCATCGTCATCATCATCAGAAGCCAAGGCTTCAGCTTCATCTTCGAGCTCTTTAGCCTTTTTTATCTTTTCGGTAAGATCGAAACCTAGAGCGTGTATCTCCTCGAGGGTATCCCTCCGAGACCTACATTTAGCAAGTTCGGCAACCCAATGAGCTCGAGCGTCGGCAGTATCCGCCGCCTCCCGTGCCTCTATCTGAGCAACCTCGGCATCGGCCCGATACACAGCAATGGACTTATCCGCTATGACTTTTGACGACTCAACCTCCGCCTTGGCCTCAGTAAGACGTGTTTCAAGCTCCTCGATCCTCTTGGCCTGAGCCGACCCCTTTTTCTTGACTCTTCGAAGCTGAACATCGGCCGATAGTAATTTGGTCAAAATGGTTTCCTTTTTCGCAGCCAGGCGATCGATAGTCTCTTTCCTCCGATTACATTCGGCTTTGATTTGATCGACTTCTTCCCGAAGTGACCCGATCTTTTCAACCTTTTGCTGCACCTGAGACAACGAAGGGTTAACTTCCACAGTCGAGTCAAACCCATACTTTAACATAAAGAGGCTCGCCTGTTTGTCAAGTTCGGCCTCTTCTTCACGAGCCTTAGCCAAATCCGCTTGGAGGTCCTTTATAGCCTCGTCCTTTTGGCTGCAAAGAAGCCGCAAGGCGTCTCTCTCCCCCGAGACCTTCTGAAGCTCGACCTCACACTGGCTAAAGTCGACTCGAAACCTACTAATGGCCTGCACAGTAGGGAAAGAACACTAGTCAAATTCAAAAAAAAAGTAAAAAAAATAATAATAACAAAGAAACCAAGTATAGTGAAATCATTACCCGAGTAATGAAACGTTGGGCCTCTTCTAGTAGAAGAGAAGCATCCCCAATATCGAAGCATCATCGACTCCAGTAAAGCAATCCCGAAAGGGATCCCCTGCACTAGAGCCTCCGCCCATATCGGGGGTCTTCAATTCTCGAGCTTCCTTTAACGCCTCCTCAGAAAAGGTAGGAGAGAAGGCAAATAACCGACTGTCATAGCCCCAAGCGAATCACTCGGCGCATTCCGATCAAGACTCGGGATCCCGGGGTCAACCTCGACTGGTACGGCCGTCATCGGCTCAGGAACTTCGGTGACCTCGATAGCTCTCGCAGATCGGGTCACCAAAGCCGAGGCACCTTCTTCTTCTGCGTTTTCTTCTTCTGCGTTTTCTTCTTCTTCTCTCAGTCGTTGGACCGAGTCAATCGAAAGGGCAATTGCCTTCCTCCTCACCCTTCGAGTTTTGGGTTTGGGGCCCTCTGACCGAGAGGCAGCTTTTCGTTTCTTGTCTTTCCCCGGTTTCGGGATCGGGGACTTGGTTCCTTCTTCACCGCTCGAAGGCCTCAAAAGGCGTCCTTGGTTACACCTGCATAAATGGAAATCGGTAACGAATGGAGCACAAAGAACACTTTGAAGGAAACAAGAAGTAAAACCTTACCATGGTTTTTGGCTTCCCATCTGCCTTTTCCCAAATCACGCCAAGCGCGTTCGGCATAAGAGGAAGTCGAGGCTAACTTCCGAACCCAATCCTCGAGGTCGGGCACCGCTTGTGGCATCCAAGGGGCAGCTGTATATCGGGAAGAGACATCAGAAAAAATCAGGAAAAGGTACAAAAAGCAACGTCTTATGAGAACAACTCACGGTCGAAATTTCATTCCTCGGGGAACGGCATCTTCTCTTCCGGAATAAGGTCACCGGTCCTCACCCGAATGTAACGCCCCATCCAACCCCGATCCTTATCTTCATCGATGCTCGACATCAAAGCCTTTGATGCCCGATGATGAAGTCTGATTAATCCTCGAAAGATTTGAGGCCGATACAACCGTATGAGGTGATTCAGGGAAAAATCCATCCCCCCGGCTTTGGTGGAGAAGAAGCGAAGTAGGATTACTATACGCCATAGAGAGGGATGAATTTGACCGAGGGTAACCTGATATCTCTTGCAAAAATCGATGATCACCGGGTCGACCGGACCCAATGTGAAGGGATAAGTGTAAACACTTAAAAACCCCTCCACATGGGTGATGACGCTCTTTTCGGGGGATGGAATCTGCAACACAACCTCGGAACCCCAGTTGCAGTCTTTGTTGACGGCCTCGAGATGACCCTCCGTTATAGAGCACATGTACATTGACACGTGCTCGCATCGACCCGGAACGGATGAAGGATTCTCAACCTTAAAATCGATCTTCAGAGTGCACGGGCCGGGAACATAGTCGAGAACGGACGGCTCCACCGGTGCCTTGTCGTCGGACGGCCGTGAAGAAGAAGCTTTCTCCTTCTGAGGTACAGTTTTCAAAGTTTTAGTCATTGATATGCGAGGAAGAAAGGCAAAGGAAAGTGAAAAATTGACGACACCTAAAGCTCTGGTGTGGATGGCTCTAAAGCAACGAAGCAGGGGGAAAAGATAAGAGAATTTGGAAAAGTAAAGGCGTAAAAGTGGTAAAAGTTAGATGGAAGGGTTATTTATAGGCTCGCATCATGTCGGTTCGGTATCAGAAATAGCCGACCATCATCTGACAAGCATTAAATACCTTGAAAAACTAAATCGATGGGACAGCTATCACATACGTCATAATCGGTCCCTGATAAAATGTCAGCTTGTTGTCCGATCGAACCGTCAAAGGTCATGTCGATTCTCACCACATCCTTTATGAGAATCGAGGGGACTATCTGTATACGGTCAAAACAGATTTCGGCTTTCTTACGTTCGATCGAGATTGAGTGGCAAGAAGCCAGAGTAGGATTTTGGGAGTAAGCTCCGAAGGCAGTACAAACGAGCCTCGAAGTCCAAAGGCAACTCGAGGAGTCGGCTTGATAATCCTATCGAGCCCGAGGCGTTGCTTCGAGGTCGAAAATGCATCACGCCCGCCCCGAAGGTCGAGCTCAAGCCAAGACCGAAGAGCCGACCCGGTAACGGGTTTGGGCCAGTATCGAATTCGGACCAGTATCGAGTTCGAGCCAGTGTCGAGCTCACAGACAAGAGCCGTTGCAACCGCACCAAGGGAGAGAATCTTAGCGAGAATCGAGAAAGAGACAAAACATCATGGGTTCTCCACTATATGCTTTATTTTATTATTTTGTTATAAATAATGTAATGACCCTCTATTATAAAAGGGGGGTCCTTGTAAGCTAAGGGCACGACAGACAGCAACAAAAAGATCACTTCTCATATTATCCCCTTGTGTTTGATTGACTTTATTTTATTCGTTCTTTTTGCTCACTATTTTCATTCTTATAGTCAAGAATACACTTATTTCTATTTCTCAACACGATTTATATCAAATTGTATCGCATATCCTTAGAACCATACACAAATCTAACGTTATCCGATTTTTCGGGTAAATAATAAGATAACACCAAAAAGTTTTATGTGCAGAGATTAATGGATTTTTTAATCTATTCTGAAACCAGTGTCCTCGCAAAAAGTTACTTGAACCCCCTCATGACTTCAGGTGCATCTTTCAATTTTAAACATCCGTTATACAAACTATAAAATATCAATCTATTTTATTGGAGATTGCCACTACTCAACACATTAAAAAATTTCATAATGATTGATAGCACACCACAATACCAAGAATAAATATATACAGGATTTCTAAAGTTTCTCAAAAGCTTGAGAATGCGTCTTTGGTATTTCCTATGCACGGCAAAATTTATAAACGAATATTCTAGTGGATAAAATAGATTTTCCGCTTCTTCCATGAAATGGGCTGCATTTTTATCCTTACGAGTAGTCAATTTTCGCAATGGAGTACAAGGTTGGCTCTCTTTGAAACAAGCGTCTGAAAGTTTACGCCTACTCCATAAGGAATTTTTTATTTATCTTTTTTCCTCGGCTAATTTTTATTAATTAAATAAAATATTATATTTAGGCAATCTAGTGATTCCACAAACATTATTTAAACTATTGGTGCAGACCATACTGATTGTCAAAATATATAAACTCCTGATTCCTGAAAAGCACTTCAACTCAAACAATATTAGAAAGTAAATTAAAAGATGAAGCTACTATTAAATAGATAAAAGCAACCTTGAAAGAACTGCTAAAACTTGAAAAGATTAGATAAAAGGATAAATTCATCAAGTTTGTTTGAATGATCAATGTGGATCATCTTATGCTGACTTGCTTTGATCTAGATGATCGAATACCATCTTAACCTACAAAGATGAATAATCAAAGTTTAATTTGATACATGTGATTGATTTATTTATTTATAATTTTATAAGGTACAAACATGTAATGAAACGTATTTCACCCAATACTTCCTCATATACGATATTCTTGGTCTATGTTCCTTTATCCTTTTCTCTTGTCGAATTAAAATTCTTGTTTGTTAAAAAACTACGAAGATCATCTTTCATCATTTTGAGCTTGTACTTTTTTCTGTAAACTTTGACTTAAAAGAAACAAAACCAAATTAATGCAAAATGTGACCAACCACTCGAATCCTCTTGCCTTAGTATGTACCATTCTGTATTGCACTAATTATTACACACACCATTTACTACCGTCATTATTAAGTAATTAAGTTTTACTAGTAAGGTTAGCACATTTCATTTGCCATTTACTTATGAACTAGTGAAGCTGTTCGCCCTCGGTAGTGAAAGATATTTTATCTTACAATTATAAAAATTATATAGATTTATTTGGGGGGGAGGGGGGAAGGATGCAAGTTGGATAAAATGGCAGAAAAAAGGAAAAGGAAGAGGAAGAAGAAGATTACGAATAAAGTTGAAACGTGAGCTTGATTTTTAAAGTAAGCTTGAAGGATTTAAATAATTTTCACTCGAAGAGATAAGGTTAAATCTTAAAAATTGATAACATTATATTGATCGCCATCAATGTATTTCGGAATACAAAAGGTGATTGGAAAGACTGGGAATTTTTTACACAAGTTGAATGGAAAATTATGGTGGAAAAGCAAAAAATATAAAAAAAAAAAAGAAAAAAAATGTAAATAGTATTAAATTGAATGAAAAGAAGAAACGGCTCAAAGAAGTCAATTTGGCGTCATGTATCAACTCAGCCTACTAATTGGTAACCCATTTTTCCTTTATTGGTATCGAGTAACTAATAAATGTATATCACAATAATAATATATATATCACAAATTTATTTTCTTTATTTACGTATAGCAAAGTGTATATCAAAAAATTATTTTCCTTCGTTGTATATCTAAAATATGAAGTTATAAATATAGTTGATTATAATTTATTCTTGTCTCTATATCCAAGTGTATAATACAAAAATAATTATATTGTTTGTATATCACTGCATATAATACATCAAATAATATGTATACCAAAATGCAAATGGCAACTTTATTTTCCTTCTTTGTGTATATCAAAATATAAAACAATTTTTTTTTCTTTTTTTGTATAACCAAAATTATTTTCTACTTTGTATATATCAATATAAAACAAATAATTTCTTGCAGATTATATATATATACACACACACATTGATATACAAGATGGGAATTTGATTTATTTATTTTAAATCAAAAAACAAAAGGAAGAAAAGAGAGAAGAAAAACGAATACAGTTATCATGTTCATACTGCATAACTCATCAAGTAGACACACTTTAGTTTTCTTTTTCTTTTTCAATGAACTTGTTCCGACATAAATTGGCTAGGCTGCTTTATAGGCTCTGCCATATGCCAAGTCCAGCCGGCGTTTATGGTAATTTGGTCTCATATATGTTTGTTTAGCTCCAATCAATAGGGCTTAACCTGCAATCGACATTTCAAAATTTTTACGGATGTGTAATCAGATCTCACTGATTTTTGCATGATTTGCAATAATATTCCCTAGACCATGTAAGAGAGAAGCGATAGAAGAAGATATAGGGAGGGAGATATTGGAGAGAGAATAAATAGGGAAGTAGTTTTTTTTTTTGATTTAGCTATACAATGCTAATCTTTTGGGGTTGCCTTTGCCAAACTTAATCTAAGGCCAAAATTTTATCAATTTCTATTATATAATGACACCCGAAATAAATTTCTCTAGTAACTTAAAATATACTCACATTGATCTACCAGTAAATATATGCCCTGCCCAACCCACATGCTATATTTTTGGTCTAAATTTGTCACCATAACTCTGACCTCTATTTTCTTTGACATCATGTGACAAATCTAAACATTTTAACCTAAATTTTAAGACGATGCGTAAAAAATTACAGAACTTTTGACAACCGCTTATACAAAGAGGGGTTAAACATATAGTTCTTAAAGGTTGAACATACTTTTTTTTTTTTTTTCGGAAATGGTTTACTAAATTGACAAGAGGCGTATGGACCAATTGTATTGCTGCAAAATCTGTCATTTGGCACTGGAAAACTCCAATCGCGGTTAAATGATGGAATTACTTATAACTTTTGAGTTGCCGGAATCAAGAGCTTCAAAAGGCATGCAATAATTACTTCCGAAGCTGAGATTTTCACCAGATAGTCTTAAATCTCAGGTGACCAAACGAATAGGCCAGTCTAGAATAGTACTGCACCTATGTGCAACCATTGATCAGTTGGGTTTTATCGAGCTCCGCGTGACCTGGTACGATTTTACAGAGCTTATGATGGCCGGGTACGTTTTTACCGACCCTAATACGGCCGGGTACGATATGATGATGATGATGCCCACATGGCGTATGTTTTTTTAAAAAGTATATGTATATATATATGTATCATGCATTTCATATCATTCGCCCTCAGAGGTACTCAGATATTACATGTGGTATCTTCTTTATCTCTTTTTATATTACTGTTCTTATTTATACTTTCCAGCATTACATACTCGGTACTTTATTCGTACTAACGTCCCTTTTGCTTTGGAGATGTTGCGTTTCATGCCCACACGTCCCGATAGACAGGTTAACAGTCCTCCTAGTAGGCTATCAGCTCAACGAAAAGTGTTGGTGCACTCCACTTGCTCCGGAGTGCCTTTTTTGTCAGCATGCTTTGGACATATATTGATTAGTATAACGAGACCATGTCCCGACCTTTATGACTTTTATGTAATCTTAGAGGCTTGTAGACAGATGATATCTATATGGATGTTTGTAAGGCTTTGTTGGCCTATGTTTTGAGTGTACAAATGGTCATGTCAACTTTTAGGAACGGATCCAGTACATTAGTTACGTGTTCCCGTGAACCTAATAACTTTTGCCTAAATTCGATATTTGTATTGAAAATTTTATTAAATGTATAAGAATATTTAACTTGAAAACTAATTCATTAATCCAGTTATTATTGTTTATTAACTTGAGATTTCTGTAGGAACCCATAAACTTAAAATTCTGGATCCGCCTCTGTCGGCCTTATAGGTCCGTATGTCACATGTATAAGTTTGTATATCATGTTAAGTCGTCATATATCTAGTATTCTCTTATATTTTATTCTGGTTATCTCATGACAACCTTTCAAGCACATTTATCCATGATAGTATAATAATTGAGAACGCAAGAAAAGATACTTAAAAGTATCTAGAGAAACTTACTTATCAAATGATGAACTGCTACCGCCAATATCACACCTAATTCCACTGTTTTAACTCTACCAAGAAAGTGAATGCACGGTTTAGCACTTAACCGAAAAAGAAATTCTACAAAAAAGATATCCCTGTCAGTCACGGAAAGTTATACATGTAGAACAATAAATGAAAAACATAGCCATTGTTTTTATGAGTAAATATATTCAACGAAACCCAGTTTGGAGCTGCAAATATGCCCTGCTATCTATTCTACCATTGTTCTATGACTTACCCCAACCAGCAAGTGGCAGTAAGATATCAAGCCGGTCATGGTCGCACCATTCAAAAAATAAAAGTAGTTTCACATTCCACACGCCCTTACCCCGTGGAGGGGGAGGGGGGAAATACAAAAAGGAATACCACTAGCGACGGCAGCCCTCTTCGTATTCGGAAGAGAGGAGGTGCAAATACAAAAGAACCCCACTCGTTTGCAGCCGTCTTTGTTTCTACAAGGAAGGGCGGAGACAGAAGGCATAAGATCGAAAATCAAACCAAAAATTGCCTCAATATCAACGAGTTACAGCACCAGCAGACAAAGGCACATCTGTGCTGAACGACTCCCATTGAACTTCTCTTAATATTTTAAATCTTTCATCAAATGTCACAAACCCAGCTTGAGGTACTACAGAGCCAGATGTTCCAGCTTTATAGAGCAGAACTGTGGTGGCCCCAATATCAGGTCCATGAAGCTTTCCTGTTAGTAACACCCGAAGGGGCATGAAGAGAGATTTTCCCTGGTACATAAAGCAACCTTATTAAATACTGAAAAAGAAACTTAAGGGAAAAAGAAAATACTCAGATCTAACCTTGCGCTTCAGCAATTTACCAAAATTCTTCACCCACTTTTGCCATCCAGGTTGGCCTTCTGCAAGTGCACCAGAGAGCTCGCCACTGTCGTAGGCAGCTAACAAGCTCTTAGCAACTTCAGAAACCCCATCTTCTAAGATTGGTTTTCCTTCAGCGCTGCAAATGGCATAGCGTATACCATAATAAGTAAGTCACATACTATAAGCTTTTCTCCTTTTAACATCATTTCAGGCCTTCTAATAGATAATTGGTTGCCCTTTACGAAGAATCAATGTTTTGTTGAATTGTCTTATTGTATTCAATTTGTAAAGGACTAAATGGGGAATCATTTTTGTGGAAATTATCTTTTCTATTCTCCTTGTAAATGAGGATAACCATCCTTTTTGCTATAATTAATACCTTTACTTATTCGAACAAATTAAGCTCATTAATAACAAATATTTTCATTAACGCCTTAACGAATAGACCAAGTTGAGAAACTGTAGAAGACATAATTAAGTAAATAAAAGTGTGTTCTGTCTAACAGCTTAAGCTTTTAGATGAGATGGTCACACACTTCAACATAGTACCAGAGCATGCTGAGGTCTTGGGGTCGAGTCTCATCGCCACCCAATATCAAAAAGAATTTACACGTGCTTGGTTCATCAAAAAGAATCAAGCCCGCGTGTGAGGGAGCGTGTTGAAGACATTTTCTATGTAGACTATTCATTCTCTTTAACTAGAGAACTTTTCATCTATAAGCATCACATAGTACAGTTTCAAAAGAGGATTTCATAAATCACCTTGCCAAAGTTTCATATAAAGGATAAGATAGCAAACTTGAAAGCGCTTTCTCTGAATCTGTTATCAAGTCAATCCCATCCTTCAGGAGCAAAACAGCATCCTGTACATATAGAAAAGTTAACAGGTATAAGAACCATAACTCCAATGTCCACTGAACATCAACTTTTGAATTGATGTTTAACGAATAGCATTTATGCAACAGCCACTGGGGAAAGAGGGGAATATTTTCAGCATTTCAAAAGTTTCGATCAAGTTTGACATTTAGCTAATTCTGTACCTGATGCATCCAGAATCATACCAGCAAACAAAACCACCAGCTGTGTATTCTACCTCGACTAATTCAACTTTTGCAAAAGTTCGGTCTGATTTTCAGTTAGTGAATTTTGATAACTGAAACGGAACCGTAATAAATTCCGTACGGTTTTATTTTTTTCATGTTTGGTTCGATTTAATCGGTTTGGTTGTTTTAATTATGGGCCTGAACAAAATAAACTGAACAAATTCGCCAGAAAGAGTGCCTTCACTGGAAAACTTCAAAGAAAAAGGTTGCTGGTCTTTTTCTGAGGTCGCCGGAAAAATCTCGAACCAAGGTGAGCAGCGAGGGAATGTCGAGTCGACACACAGAAGTGTTTTTCTACTGGATCTCACCGGGAAAATAGATATGGTCGTACACATCATTTTGAATGGCATTTATTTCTTTGTGATTAAGCAACATGAAATTTGTTGAGCCGACGGTCTATTGGAAACAGCCTCTCTACCTTCACAATGTAGTAAGGAGGTCTGGGTACACACTACCCTCCCCAAACCCCACCTATGTACCTATGGGACCACACTAGGTTTTTTGTTGTTGTTGTTGTTGAGCTTAAGCAACATGAAAACTAAAATAGTAGTATTCTCCAATAAAAATACATCATTCCCCGATAGAATCAAGAGCCAGCTAATTTATAAGTTTAAGTTCGAAAGCAAACATTCTAGAAGAGATTGGAGGACTACAAATTGTCGCAACCATCCATTTGATCGTCTTTCTTCTTTCTGTATCAGCATCCCTCTCTTCATTTTCCATTAAACCACTCTTGAAGACCATAGTTGAAAACTCTGAGCTTTTTGAAGGTTTAATTCTTGATGATGCATGATAAGCTTCATGGCTTCTTAAAATCTCCTTTCTGAAACTTGTTTGAATCCTAGAGCACAGGGCAAGAACTGAAGTTACAAACAATGGCTTAGGATTGAGCTTTGAGATTCTTCAGAATAAGAGGTTTCGGGCTAAGGATAAGCTTAGGGTAACTGGGTAAGGGACTAAGCGGACAAAAGCTTTTGAAAAATTTCGGTTTTTTGGTTAAACGAAAAACCGAACCCTTGAAACGACCACCGAACCAAAGAACCGAAGTTATAAAAGAGTTTACCCATCAACAGACTGAATAAACCGAAAAATCGAAAATTTTGGTTTGGTCTTTTTTTTCCGGTTTTACGCCCACCCTCATTGCTGAGTGGGAAAAAGTTCTCTGCTGTAGGCAACAGGCCATGTTAGATTGTCCTGCATTGTTGAGCGAATGGGTTGTTGTCTACTTATATTGTCTCGGACAATACTTACTTTATGATCTAGCTTTTGAGATTGAGCTAGACCAAGGTCCATTTAACAGAGCCAGGCCCATCCCTGCTTGTTTCCCAATGTCGAGCCCCATGTTATGTTATCCAAGCTCTAGTTGTTCAAGCCTAGGCATGCCGGAAGGTGTTAGATTTTCCGACATTGGTGAAGACAATGTGATGGTTTCTCCTTATATGGTCTTGGACAATCCTTACCTCATGAGCTAGCTTTTGAGTTAAATTAGGCCGAAGGTCCATTTTCTTAATAGTTCATATTTTTATTCCAGACCAAAATAGAGAGCAGGCCAACTGAAATAGAACCAAATCAGGATACTAAAGGCTAAAATCATGTAATTGGCCAGCTGGTTGTACTTCCGTACAAGGTAAAACCAATTTCTATAACACAAACTCTATTAATCATGTTCGCAGCAGCTAGTAGCTTCGCTTGAGGACAAGTTAGCTACACAACCAACTCATCACAGAAGAAAAAGAAAGCTGGTTACTTAGCTTGAGAAAATCCTAAAGAGTAAAGACTTCAACTTTTCCATCCCCGTACAACACATTGCATAAGGATGCTCCAAGGGGCTAATCGATAATTTTCTTTGTACTTTCCATGGTAGAGTTTAGCCCTATTTGTTAATTGTCCTCAGCCTAGTATTGAAACAAGTGAAATTATTGTTTTACAAAGTTATAGCTACAACTAAGTTTCAGGAACATCACTAGCCTTATATCCCCCAGATCCCAGAGTTTTAAATCAGAAAATTAGAAATTTAGGATTCTTTTACATCAACACACATCAAATTAAGGTTTTCAAATTTTGATAGAAGGTTGTTAAAATTGTCATCCAACTCCTACAACCCCACAGTTTTATGGATCGAAATATACTGAAGCAACCCTGCCATGAAAACACCTTAATGTGATATACTTAGAGAAATATACCAACCTTTCCAGCATCAAGTCACTTTTACATTATGTGACAATAAATTTCTTAATTAGCTTGCTAGTTAACAACACAGAGAATTTGTTTCACACTTCTGTAAGTCAAGTTCCAATTTTGACTTTCCTGATAGCCTCTAAGGATGTACATTTTGATATCATATTACAATTTTCGTTCCAACTCTTTTATGAGACATTTAGGTCATAAATTTATAATGTTTTATAAGGTACTGGGGTATTTTTTTTTCTTTTTCCGGTAACTTTGCATGGAGACACTATCTGCAGCAATTTATAACTTGAAGATCCGACCCCAGAGAATCTTAAGGTATCCTAAGTAGGATCTTGAGTTTAATGACTTGGTGTCATATCCGGCACCAAACATCCCTGATTCATTCAGTCATGCAAAAAGAATCCCTGATTTAATTCAACTGGCCGTGTTGCACTAGGTCTATCCAGAATCAGCCAGCCAAGTCGTAGCAGACCATCACATGGTAAAACAACTACCTATAGTGATACTGCTGCTTGTTGCATTTCATATAAGGGTCTGTAACCACTTTATCCCAACTTGCACCAACAGTGCATTAAGAATAAGCTCCATCAGAAGCTATCAGTCGCAATACATAAGAAGGTGCTCCCAACCATTAACACGGAACTGTCAGATCACATCACATTGCACAAACATAGTTTATTCTTCTTGGATTGGTAAAACATAGAAGGGATAGGAACAATCACTTAAGGAAGAATGAGAGTCAAACTCTTCATCGAACAGGCTACAAGATGTGGTGGAGAAAAGAAAAAAAGAGAAAAAGTTCTACCTGTATAAAGATTCCTTGTGATTCTGTAGCGATGCCTGCATCCTTCCACCTTTCACCAATAATTCGGTTCAGCTCTTCAGATGGTAGAGATCTCAAATGCTGACCATTCATCCACCTGAAGTTCATATTCACATTTTAAACAAGAATCAAGAAATGTAAAACCAAGAAATCCTATTTATATAGCAGAAGAAAATATAATACCTTAACTTGGTCGAATCAAAAATGGCACCACTTTTGTTTACACGTTCAATTGTGAACTTTTCAACTGCAAATGAGATGAGAAGCTATCACACTTGAAAGGCAAATAAATAGAAATGAATGCAAGCTAAAATTAGCTATGTGAACATCAGCACAGAGGCAACCAACTGACCAAGTTGTTCAAGGGTGAAAAACTCATTTTCTGTACCATCACCCCATCCCAAAAGAGCTAGATAATTCACCATTGCCTGAGGCAAATAGCCCATGTCCCTGAACTGTCAGGGAAAAGGAAAACACTGAGATTTCTCACTTTTCCAGTTCAAAAGGAAAGGGTAGAGAAAATCCAAAGCAAAGGAAGAACATATTTTACCTGACACGTAAACCCCTAAAATTGTTTCAAAAGGGAAGCATGCAATGTCATTTACCTGACCAACTGATGTTGCACCATGCCGTTTAGAGAGCTTGCTTCTATCAGGTGCAAGAATTAAAGAAACATGCGCAAAGTGAGGCATCGGAAAACCTAGTGCCTACAACAGGGTAACAAAGAAATTTCTCCGTGAGCTTCTAGAAGTGAAATCATATACCCAGAACTGCCTAAGGATTCTTCTCTTCTTTTTCCATTTTCTTCACTCTCTTTTTCCCTTTAGCTTTTCTTTCATTTTATTTCTTCTCTTCTTCTTTTTTTTTGGGGGAGGGGGTGGGGAAGAAAGGGGAGGAGACCGGGAAAAGCAGTACCTTGTATATTAATGCTTGCCTTAGAGTATTCGGCAAATGTTCCTCCGCTCTGAAGCATCAAGATTTCATTAGTGCTCGAGTGCCAAATAAACAATTCAAAAATACATGCTACATATTGAAAAGTGGCTGTATCCTGTGCAGAAAACAAAATAGTACAACCTATGTTACAGGGAGCCATAGCCTCAGGTACAAATTATGGCATGGGTAAGCTCGATTTTTAGCAAGGTTTCAGTACAATCTCAAGGTAACCATGTCATACCCATTTGACAATGGTGTATCAAGGAAAACGAATGAGTCTGTGTAGTGATAGCACACAACTGAAACAACAACAACATACCCAGTACTATCCCACACTGTGGGGTCTGGGGAGGGTAGTATGTACGCAGACCTTACCCCTACCTTGTGAGGATAGAGAGATTGTTTCCATAATATTGAGAACTAATTTAAACACATATTTACATCATCACTGATGTTTCATTTTAACAACTAAAGATCACTATAATCATATTACCCTCTTCGTTGTTACTCAACTTTTCAGTGGAAATTTTACAATGCCTTTGGCCTATAGAGTATAGCATCAGTTCTGTCATACAGTATTGAAATTAGATTTCTCTAATACCTTATGACATGGGAGATTGCCATAGTAGCATCATCAACTGTGACACAAAAGTTGTAAACAGGTTGTCCATTACTTCTCATGATCACAAAATCTCCAAGTGTGTCTAAGTTCCAACTGACCTTCATGAAATTGCAACAAAGTTAGTCCACCATAATAACTGAGATGCACTAGCATTTTGCCCGTGCCTTGCATGAAAAATTTCCAGCATTTTTTACTTTCTTGTCAAAGATAAGAAATTCACAGTTATGTTATTTCAACCATTTCCTCTTCTTTTTCTGATAGGCAAAATAAACTTTTATTCCATGGTCAAGTACCAAGCAGGTATTATTACACAAAAGTTTTGCAGAATTTATAGGACTTCTCAATTAAAGGAGTACATGGATTCCAACTGATATTCTAGTCCTTCTACTGAGTTCTTCCTAACCCAAAAATATAGATTCTGTAAGCATTTAAACTTTACAAAAGGTAAGGACAAAAAATTATTCTTAAAACATCTATGGTTCCTTTTCATGCTGTCCAGAAAATATACAAAGGGACATTTCTCCATAATTTCTTCAGCTTCTCTGTGCACTGTCAGTTCCAGCTGATATAGATAGCAAATTTCAATTTAAAAAACTTCTTATCATTACCACTTCCGCCTATCATGCATCATTGAGAAAAAAGGGGGGAAACAAAAAAGAAAGAAGAAAGAAAAATTCACAAGAAATAAATATGCAATGATACTTATGTATTAGGGTATTAGCTTCCTGCAGTACCTTTTTATCTAGTTTCTAATATCACTAAGTTCCACTCCCTATTTCCCAATCTAGACTATTGGTATTCTATAGTGCTCTTTTATCTAATTTCGACAATCTCCAAGTTCTAATACCCTAGAACCCCAAGCCCATAATCACCAGATCACTACACAACAATTACAGAGTTTGAAACCAACAATTGATGACCTAGAGAAATTAGCCCATCTATCCAAATAAGGCAATGGACTCATCTAGTCATAGCTCTTACTTTAAGCAAGAGTCAGCCCCAACTTAATTATTCCCTACGAAAAAAACTAGTCAGAACCACCCCCTTTCTTCCCTTTTTTCCCCTTGAAAAAGTACCCCCTTTCTTCTTTTGTTTCTAATCTTCTAGAAGATACGAGGATAATATCATAACACAACGTTTTAGCAATAAAATTGCCATTGTTAGCTTGGACGATATCCTAAAAAAAAATCTTCAATTTATTCACCAGTTGGCGGTTCAACATAATAAGTTTGGACCGGAATTATGACAATAAAAAAAAATAAAAAAAAACCACCAGCTTAGATGGGAATAAATTTTACTGGTACAAATTAGTTGAGAAATATCACTAACTTCACCACGAATGAGGTCATCAATTTTTAAGCTCCCTTCTTTTGGTACTCGAAATCGGTATGTGTATGGGGTCCCTTTTGCCAGCTCTTCTACCACTTCCTCCTCTGTAGCACTTGCCCACCTCCCAGTGTATACTGGAGGCAACTGCTTCAACTTTGCAATCTCTTTCATCTTTTCTAATTCCTGCACAACAGAAAATGCTTTATTATTACACTGTCATTCAATACGATATACTAAGACCACAAAATTGGACAACGTATTGACCCATCAAGCAGATAAACAATGGAGCAGTTTAAGAGGCATCAAACTTGTGAGCATCGTGCTCCTGAAACTAGTATAATAGATGGAATCCAAAAGGATTCTGTAGCACAAATATCTGCTTCTGTGAACTTACATTCTAGATATACAGATTTCTAACTCTCAAAATTCACACTGTAAAACCGGCCAGCATACCCAAGGAAAGAAATGAAAATTCAATACAATCACCTCATTTGAGCAAAAACATCGATAAACATGACCGGATTGTAAAAGCTTTTCAGCAAATTGCTTGTAAAGGGCATTCCTCTCAGACTGCCTGTACGGTCCATATTCCCCACCAATTCCAGGACCTGCAAAAAATATGTCATCATTTTTTTAAATATTTTGATAGGTAAAAGAATATGTCATCAATAATTGTGATCACTTAGAAATTAGAATTACATCTTAAGAAAAAAAAGGATGAAAACTAAAACAGAATTTAAAGACTGTCCCAATGTCACAATGACAAGCAACAAGCGACGAGGATTTGATTCCTCACCTTCAATATAAGTCTCACCTTATAGCATTTGCTACTAGCTTGTTTTCCTTATTGCGAACTTAAAAACAGCATTAGCCTGTGGTTTTCCTTATAAAAAAACTTTAAAACAGAAAATTATAAAGGCAACAAGCAATTAACAGGTCACAAAGTAAAATAAAGAGATTGGTTTGAGTCAAAAGGTTGGTTTGAGTCAAAAGGCACGCTTTCAATCTGCTGATTGATTTGGAAATCAGTATTGCGCAAAGCTGGACCAATGATGGTTGGAAGTTAGAAATTAGAAGATATTTTAAGGACTGGGATATAGAAAGGGTTACACAATTATTAAAAGTTTAGAACCAAACTAGAGTGATGGATAATCAAAAGGATTCTACATGGTGGAAAGAGAAGAACAATGGTAGCTTTACTGCCAAGTCCTGATACTAATTTTTGCTAAAGAATGAGAACTGGAGGAGGAGCCTTGGAAGAAGCTATGGAAAACAAAAGCTCGATCTCTGTGGGTGGATTGCTTCACATGAGGCATGTTCTCACACAAGACTTTTTATGTGAAAAAGACATAGAAACTGCAAGACATCCTTTTTTACATTGCAGATTCACAGGACAGACATCAGGAGTAGGTTTTTGAACATATATGGCATCAATTGGGTGATGACAGGGACTGTGAAACAAGCATTAGCTTCTCAGCAGGGCTGCAAGATGAGAGAAGAAATCAGAAAGCTATGGAGTTACACATTTTTGAACAGTGTGCCGGTGTGCCTTGCAGGGAATCATAGATATTCTGAAAGGAAAATAGAAAAGATTTTCTCTTGTAAAGTATAGATGCTTATATAATTTAAAGTGTTGGCGAAAGGATACATTTAAATGATAAAGAGTCAATGCTGGAATTCATAGATAGTCTCAGCACTACGTGAAATAATTCCCAGCTTTTTGTGTAATTTTGTACTTTCCACTAACTCTTTGGTGTTGACTTTTGTTTATTTTTTATAAGGTAAATAATTGTTGTTAATAAAATTGTCTTACATTTAAAAGCATATATTTAATTTAATGCTAACGAGTCCGTAGTTTTGATTTTGACTGTGTTGAAAATATAACTAAAAGAATCGTCACACATTTCCACATGGTATCAGAGCAGGCAGAGATCCTGGGTTCAAATCACTGTCACCCATAATTAAAAAGAATATCTACGTGTTTGACTCATGAAAAAGACAGGCTCCCATGAGAGGGAGCGTGTTGAAGATATAACTAAATGAATAAAAATGTGTTATCTCTAACAGCTTAAGCTTTTAGATGAGATGGCCACACACTTCCACAAACCGCGGCATTCGAAAAGTTATAAAACGTGTCAGCTTCATTGGATCAATTTATGACACTAATTTTAGCTATTGAGCTTTGACAGTTTTGTATGTGCAGAATATCAACAGGCTTGTCCAAAAGTTCCATTCTAAGGACGCTAACAAGACAAGCCAGAAAGTGTCCATCTTTTTTAGATGTATCAGGCATTGCATTATCCAGATAACTCAAATTGAAGCAATTGGATGTCCAACTAGGGCCTATATGACATGATTGATCAATAGATCCACCTTTGTCATATATTCCACACATCACACTAGATAGATATCACATTCATGGAATACGATTCACTTTTAAGATGCGTTGCTGGTGAAATGTTAAGACACGCAAGACTCAAAATCTCATGCTAAATAGCGTGGAGGTTTGAGTCCTCTTCAAGGCATAATATTGAGAATGCTCATTAAGAGAGCTCGGATCGAAACGGTATATCTTGCAGCTACCTGAGCTTACTCAGCTTAGGCTCATTACTTCACAAGCCTAGTCTAAAGAAGAAATACTTTAAATACTTGTTTGACTGAGGCGGCATCGTTTTTTATATAATATTGCTGATGAGTTGGGGATTTACTATAATACTTGTGTTACTAATAAATATATAAGATGTAAGCTCAGCTCAAACCTTTAGTTACATACAACAAGACACTGACATCAGAAATCTGCAATTTAGCAAAGGGAAAGAAAGGGTGGTAGATGATAGAACCTTCATCCCAAGCAAGACCAAGCCAAGAAAGGTCACGAAGCACGGCCTCCTCAGACTCCTTTGTGGATCTTTCCAGGTCTGTGTCTTCAATCCGGAGTATAAACTTCCCACCTTTTGCCCTGTAATTTAGAGTAACATAATGTAACAGAGAAAGACAATTAAAAAAAAGCGTTTCTCAATGGGTAAAATGGAGAAGAAAACAAGGAACCGGGACGGACCGCGCATATAAGTAGTTAAAGAGTGCAGTTCTAGCGCCTCCCACGTGGAGATTACCGGTAGGAGATGGCGCAAACCGAACTCTGACATCCCCTCCGTCCCCCGCTGAAGCATAAACTGAGAAACTTCTTCTACGGGAGCAGAGACTTTGCCGGTAACTGTGGTTGCCGCGACAGTATAGTAGTGACTGGCTGTTCTTTAACTCCGGGATCAACCTTACTCTAAACCACGGCGCCGCCGCCAGCGTCGCCATTCTTCACTAAACTTCGGTGAAATCTGTTACCTTTCTGAAAGGAAAAGAAAACTATATTTTTGGTGCAGGACTCAGGATAACGATATCTTACGTTTTGGAATACGAACCCATAAGCGCAGCCTCCGTCAACCTTTAACCCGATTAATTTGCCAGGCCCACCTTAATGAGCCCGCTTGTGACGCCCCAAGCCTCCAACCCCACCTTCTGGCGTAGGCGAAATTGAAATTTTGCACAAGAATGTGTGTTTCCGTTAAGGGTGTGTTTGTCACTAAAGAAAAATATTTTTCAATTTTCTCATATTTAGTGACTTAAATATTTTAAAAAATATTTTACTTAAAAACTCATTTTTCTCTAATTGGATGAAAATATTTTCCCTACCAAGAAAAGAGAAAACATTTTCCAAAATTATGTTTCAACCTTCTCTACCCTATTCTCTATCCCCACCAACCCACACCACACACCCCTACCCACCCTGCACCCCCCGCCTCACCCCCACCCTAAATAGATAGATTTTTTTTTCATTTCAATAAATGAATATTTTCTTTTCATGATATAAAAAATTATATTTTTTATTTTAACAAAAAAATATTCTCTTTTCATGATGTATAAAAAGTATTTTATTTCATTTTAACAAAATGAGTATTTTCTTTTTATGTAGAAAAAGTATTTCTTTCATTTCAACAAAAAAAAAAGTAATTTCTTTTCATGATGTAGAACAATTATTTTTTTAATTTTACCAAAATGAGTATTTCTTTTTCATGATGTTGAAAAAGTATTTTCTTTTATTTCAATAAAATGATTACTTTGTTTTCATGTTGGAGAAAGAGTACTTTCTTTTTCAATCAAAAAAAGAGTATTTTCTTTATAGTTATGGAGCATAAATTTCAATGTTATTTTGCGTAAAAAAAAATAAAGCAACATATTAGTTCATTTGGATTTGTGTGAATTTATAGAAGAATAATTAAATTGTTGAAAAAAATAGAGTCTTGAAAATGTTGGGTATTGGGGGGAGCAAGGAAACATGGGGACTTGGGGAAAGGGGACGAGTAGCATACAAATATATTTTCCTAAAAAAATATTTTTTACTCTTTAACCAAACACTAGAAAATATTTTCCGGAAAAAATTTCCCACTCACCAACCAAACAAGGGAAAATAAGTGATAAAATCACACAATTTTCATGAAAATATTTTCTAGGGAAACATTTTCCTTCGTAACAAACACACCCTGAGTTTTAGGATAAATTACATTAAGCACTCCTATAAGTTTCACCCGGTTTTAATATCAAATACTCAGGCCTTCTGTATTAAGAAAATTATGCACAATTATTAGTTGGGAATCTTATGGGAATGTACCAAAGAAAGATATTATTTACTAATAACTAGCCATTTTAATCATGCTACCAAAAAATACTTAAAAAAATTATCAATGATATATAATATTCAAAAAATATAGGCAAAAACAAAAGTTCAATAGGCATTGTTATGATTCATTGAAAACACAAAAATAAGGCAATATACAAAATTTAACGAAGTTTGAAGGCAAGTTAGACTACTTTGGAGTCAAAATTCATTACCAAGAATATAAAATATTAAAAAAATAGGGCAAAAAAGATTTTTTTTTTTTTTCAGTGGGTATGGTTGGAATTCGTTGATGACATATTGATGAGGTAATAACAAAATTTGAGAAAGATTTGAGGTGATTTGAACTGATTTGGTTGTAAAAATCGTAGTTAAAATCGAGTTTAAAAGATTTTTCTACGACACATATATCAAACATGTATTACGTATGTAACTCATATACATGTATACATGGATATGCATGTGATGCACATTTGATACAAATATGATACATATATGATACACAAATGATACTCATTTTTTTTCCATGTTCATCTTCTACTTTGAATTTTCAGTTTAAACCACCTCAAAATTCCACCAAATCATCTCAAACTGAGATTCAAACTTCTTAAGGTGTACCCAATCTATTCTAATAATACCCACTCAAAAGAAAGCAAAAAATGATATTTTTTGGCTACAAATAGTTAATTGGCTAATACTGGCAACAATTGGCTAATATTAGTAATATTTTATGAATTGATCAATTTTTGAAATCGGCTACTTATAAATGGACATAGTGTTAGTCCCGCCAATATTGCTGTATTTGTAAATAATAATTCTGCAAAATATAAGTTAACGTAATGAAACAGTAATTAATTCGAGCCCACTGAATTCACAGTGTTTCCTTAAGGAATTTAATCCCTCCTAGTACCCAAGGTAATGGATTATTTCCTCCCAGGATAGAACGAATCATACACTAGTGTAGCGGTACTTCAAACCCCAGTGTTTCAGCGAACACAAAGTTCGGTAGCAAATCACACTTACAGTTGCTTTGTTTGAAGTTAAAACAATGCAGAACAAAGGAGTAGAAACTCAGAAAATCGTATGGAAATGCTGAGAGGAAGGAGTGCAATGTATAGCCAAATCTGTTGAGCGATTTTCAGTTTGTTGTTCTTGTGTGTTATGTGTTGTGTGTCTTTCTTCAATAGCTGCTGCACATATATATAGCAGCCAGTGTTGAAGAAGACCAATTGTCCACCCTCCATGGTGGAGCAAGCATTAGCTTGTTTGTGGAGCAAGCACATTCATGGTGGGAAGAGCATTAGGCGGCTAACAAATGGTCAATACACGGATTGGAAAATATCCGTTACAAATGCGGATAATCTTACGTTAATATTTACTATTAACAAATAAATTTGGTCCAAAAAATTAATCAATCAATCGATCATTTGACCAAATCCAAATCCAAATCCGAAGCCATAGCCGTAGCCGAAATTGAGCCAAGCGAGCGACGACGACGACAGCGCGAGGCTTGCTTTCTTCTTAACTCTTTAAGAGCTATAAGAAGAGCAATTATATATATACCCACCAAAAATGTCTTCCACTTCCAATATGGGACAATGTCTCATTGTTAAGAGGGGGAAACTTAAAATTTTACTCAAAATTTCATTTTCCCTCCATTTCCCATTCACCCTCATTTTAAGAATATTACATCTTAAAAAATAAAACCTCAACAATCCCCCACATGAATGGGGAATGGCTATATCACGGAAGTATGCATGAAAAAACTGTGTGATTTACAAGCAAGGATTAATTGCATCTGGATAAGTAGGTTTCCCTTTGAACTTTCCGTAGTAAACTTATGTCGGATATACTCGGTCAATCGGTAGATTTGATATCTTTGAACCGTCGATCTTTGGTGTATACCTAGACAACCATAAGTCACACAATCAACCCTTAACCGTCTTTGGTTCTCATTGTTGTGTTCGTTTCAGCCATGAACACCGCCTGGTTTCATAAGTGCGTAGAGAACTGGCCTTACAAAGTTCTCCTTGAAGCGGCTAACACTTCACACTTACATAGGTGATTCCTAAACGTGTCATCCTGTAGATACACTATTTGATATACCCCGTATCAAATTTAGAAATCATTAAAAAAAATTAATGCTTTATCCTTGGTACTGAACATTATCTCATCACGAGAACGGACTAAAATTTTATTTGACAATGTTGAACCGTCATTAATGACTTTGTTTGATCTCCTTGAACCTAGATCTTGGGATCTCCAGTCTTCTAGGTAGAGTTACCGCCACAATAACTTGTTCTCGGCCATAGCCCCATTCCCCTTGATGATTTCTCAACTACCTCTCTAGTTAGGCCTTTTGTAAGTAGATCCGACACATTATCACTTGACTTTACATAGTCAATCGTGATAATTCCTCTAGAGAGTAATTGCCTAACGGTTTTATGTCTTCGTCGTATATGACGAGATTTACCGTTATACATAACGCTCCCAGCCCTTCCAATTGCCGCTTGACTATCACAATGTATGCATATTGGTGCCAACGGTTTGGGCCAAAATGGAATGTCTTCCAAGAAATTCCGGAGCCATTCAGCTTCTTCACCGGCTTTATCTAAGGCTATGAATTCAGCCTCCATTGTAGAGCGGGCAATACATGTTTGTTTGGACGACTTCCAAGACACCGCTCATCCACCAATAGTGAATACATATCCACTCGTGGACTTAGAATCAGTTGAACCGGTGATCCAATTTGCATCACAGTATCCCTCAATCACCGCAGGGAAATTACTGTAATGCAATTCAAAGTTCTGGGTATGTTCTAAATATCCCAAAACTCGTTTCATTGCCATCCAATGAGATTGGCCTGGATTGCTCGTATATCGACTCAGTTTACTTATAGCACAAGCTATGTCTGGTCGTGTACAATTCATGATATACATTAAGCATCCCAATACACGAGCATAATCCAATTGTGATATGCTTTGGCCTTTGTTCTTTGCTAATGCAAGATTCACGTCAATTGGAGTCTTTGCAACTTTAAAGCCCAAGTGCTTGAATTTTTCAAGTACTGTCTTAATATAATGAGATTGTGACAATGCCAGACCTTGAGGAGTCTTATTGATCTTAATTCCCAGAATTAAATCAGCAACTCCCAAGTCTTTCATATCAAACTTGCTATTGAGCATACGCTTAGTAGCATTTATGTTGGCAATGTCATTACTCATTATCAACATATCATCCACATATAGGCAAACAATAACTATGTGATTTGGAACATTTTTAATGTACACGCATTTATCACATTCATTTATCTTAAAACCATTTGATAACATTGTTTGGTCAAATTTCGCATGCCATTGTTTGGGTGCTTGTTTTAGTCCGTAAAGAGACTTAACAAGTCTACATACCTTCTTTTCTTTACCTGGAACCACAAACCCTTCAGGTTGTTCCATGTAAATTTCTTCCTCCAACTCTCCATTTAAGAAGGCCGTCTTAACATCCATTTGATGAATTTCAAGACCATACACTGCAGCTAATGCTACTAACATCCGTATGGACGTAATTCTTGTAACTGGAGAGTATGTATCAAAGTAGTCTAGACCTTCTCGTTGTCTATACCCTTTGACTATGAGTCTTGCCTTGAATTTATCAATAGTGCCATCATCTTTGATTTTTCTCTTAAAAATCCATTTAGAACCCAAAGGTTTATTTCCAGGAGGAAGATCAACCAATTCCCATGTATGGTTGTTCAATATGGATTCTATTTCACTATTGACTGCCTCTTTCCAAAACAATGATTCCGAAGAAGTCATAGCTTCTTTAAATGTTTGAGGCTCATTCTCCAATAAGAAAGTCACAAAATCTGGTCCAAATGAAGTAGACGTTCTTTGACGTTTACTACGTCTTGGATCCTCCTGATTACATGTACTTTCTTTTGTTTCTTCCCAAGGTCGTTTAGATCCTTCACCAAATGACTCACATTCCTTTTTATACGGATATATATTTTCAAAGAACTCAGCATTATCTGATTCTATAACCGTATTATTGTGAATGTCGGGATTTTCTGATTTATGAACCAGAAATCGATATGCTTTACTATTTGTCGCATATCCTATGAAAACACAATCAACGGTTTTCGGTCCTATCTTTACCCTTTTGGGTTTAGGAACTTGTACTTTTGCCAAACACCCCCACACTTTAAAATAATTCAAGTTGGGCTTCCTTCCTTTCCATTTTTCATATGGAATGGATTGTGTTTTGCTATGGGGCACTCGATTTAATATTCGATTAGCCGTAGGAATGGCTTCCCCCCACAAGTTCTGTGGCAAATCAGAACTTATCAACAACGCATTTATCATCTCCTTTAATATGCGATTCTTTCCTTCCGCAATCCCATTAGATTGGGGCGTGTAAGGGGCTGTTGTTTGATGAATAATTTCATATTTTAAACATATTTCTTCAAAAGGAGATTCATATTCACCACCCCTATCACTTCTTCTCATTTTTACTTTCTTGTTAAGTTGCGTTTCAACTTCATTCTTGTATTGCCTGAATGCATCTATTGCTTCATCTTTACTATTCAGTAAGTAAACATAGCAATATCGAGTACCATCGTCAATAAAAGTTATGAGATACTTTTTTCCACCGCGAGATGGTATTGACTTCATGTCACAAATATCTATGTGAATTAAGTCTAAAAGATTTGAATTCCTTTCAACTGACTTATAAGGATGTTTAACATACTTAGATTCCACACATGTTTGACATTTTGATTTTTCGCATTCAAACTTGGGCAGTACTTCCAAGTTAATCATTTTCCGCAAGGTTTTATAATTGACATGACCTAAACGTACATGCCATAAATTATTTGACTCAAGTAAGTAAGAAGAAGCTGAAATATTATTATTGTTTTCCACAACCATTACATTCGGATTGAAAAGGCCCTCGGTGAGGTAACCTTCTCCTACAAATATTTTATTCTTACTAATGACAACCTTGTTGGACACAAAAATGCACTTAAAACCGTGCTTAACAAGAAGTCCAGTAGAGACTAAATTCTTTCTCATTTCGGGAACATGAAGGACATTGTTCAAAGTCATGACCTTGCCAGAAGTAATTTTCAGAAATATCTTCCCATATCCTTCAACTTTTGCTGTTGAAGCATTTTCCATATAAACTGTCTCTCCGGGTCCAGCAGGAGCATAGGTAGCAAAAGCCTCTCTAACTGCACAAACATGGCGAGTGGCTCCTGAATCAAACCACCACAGTTTAGGATTTCCCACCAAGTTACATTCAGAGAGCATGGCACACAAGTTATCAACATCATCATGGTTTACTACCATGTTTGCTTGACCCCTTTTCTTGTCTTTCTTCGGAGCACGACACTCCGTAGATTTGTGTCCGGTTTTCCCACAGTTGTAGCAGTTTCCACTGAACCGCTTCTTGCTTGGGTTGTATTTCGGACCAGAAGCCTTCTTCCTCTTTTTGTTAGCTTCAACAATATTTGCTCCCATTATTGTTGAATTTCCACGGCCTCTCCTTTCAGCAGCTTTATTGTCCTCTTCGATTCTCAACCGAACAATGAGATCTTCAAGGGACATTTCCTTTCGTTTGTGTTTCAAATAATTTTTGAAGTCCTTCCACAATGGAGGCAACTTCTCAATCATTGCTGCTACTTGGAATGCTTCGTTGATGACAAGACCTTCAGCAAGTAGATCATGAATAATCACTTGCAATTCCTGGACTTGGGTAATAACAGACTTACTATCTACCATTTTGTAGTCCAAAAATTTTGCGGCAATGAATTTCTTCATCCCGGCATCTTCAGTTTTATATTTCTTTTCAAGCGCATTCCACAATTCTTTTGACGTCTCCACGCTACTGTATACATTATACAGATTATCATCCAGTCCGCTAAGAATATAATTCTTGCATAAAAAATCAGAATACTTCCACGCTTCAATCACGAGAAAGCGTTCATTCTCTGGAGTTTTATCTGGCAAATCAGGAATATCTTCCTTGATGAACTTCTGTAGACATAACGTAGTTAAGTAGAAGAACATCTTTTGCTGCCAGCGCTTGAAATCAATCCCGGAAAACTTTTCGGATTTTTCTGCCGGTGCCAACGCCGGTGTTCGGCTTGTCGATGCGTTGGCAGCCACCATCGGAACAGCTTGGTTTTCGCTTTCAGTCGTCATTTTTCTGTAAAAGAATGACACAAACAAACGTTTAATAAACGTTTTCAAACTGGAGTAAAAATCACGTAGATTTTAATCTTCCAACAAAACGCCACGAAGGCTTTACTCTCCAAAACGGGAGTACACAAAACCGCAAAGGTTTTAGTTTGCAGAATAATAAGAATAACACAAATACAGAAATAAATATTAAATTCCTTAAGATTGTTAGTCCCGCCAATATTGCTGTATTTGTAAATAATAATTCTGCAAAATATAAGTTAACGTAATAAAACAGTAATTAATTCGAGCCCACTGAATTCACACTATTTCCTTAAGGAATTTAATCCCCTTCTAGTACCCAAGGTAATGGATTATTTCCTCCCAGGATAGAACGAATCACACACTGGTGTAGCGGTACTTCAAACCCTAGTGTTTCAGCGAATACAAAGTTCGGTAGCAAATCACACTTACAATTGCTTTGTTTGAAGTTAAAACAATGCAGAACAAAGGAGTAGAAACTCAGAAAATCGTATGGAAATGCTGAGAGGAAGGAGTGCAATGTATAGCCAAATCTGTTGAGCGATTTTTAGTTTGTTATTCTTGTGTGTTGTGTGTTGTGTGTCTTTCTTCAACAGCTGCTGCACATATATATAGCAGCCAGTGTTGAAGAAGACCAATCGTCCACCCTCCATGGTAATGGTCAATACACGGATTGGAAAATATCCGTTACAAATGCGGATAATCTTACGTTAATATTTACTATTAACAAATAAATTTGGTCCAAAAAATTAATCAATCAATCGTTTGACCAAATCCGAAGCCGAAGCCGAAGCCGAAGCCGAAGCCGAAGCCGAAGCCGAAGCCGAGCCGAGCGAGCGACGACGACGACAGCGCGAGGCTTGCTTTCTTCTTAACTCTTTAAGAGCTACAAGAAGAGCAATTATATATATACCCACCAAAAATCTCTTCCTCTTCCAATATGGGACAATGTCTCATTGTCAAGTGGGGGAAACTTAAAATTTTACTCAAAAATTTTATTTTCCCTCCATTTTCCATTCACCCTCATTTTAAGACTATTTCACCTTAAAAATTAAAACCTCAACACATAGCTGGTAGTTTTCCTTATTAGTTTGACATAATATTATCCTTTGTATTCTAATTTATGTGATATAATTTGAGAATATAATAACTTACTTACATTTTGAAAATGTAAGCTATTTGTATTTTTTTCTAAAAGATATACAAAATTTAATTTGTATGAATTTCTTATTTTCTATTTTAGTTTGATTTTTTTATTACTATGGTTCAAAAAAAAAATATATTTGGTAGATGAACGTGTTAATAGTTCGAATTTGAAAAATATAGACAACATCATCATATTTATATAAATTTTTCATAATGTGGTGTATAAGCGTTTGATTTTAAAATACATGAAGTGCATCTAAAGTTTAGTTGTATTATCACGATATTCAATGTAATTAAATTTACAAATAAAACTCGATTACTGCCAGCAAATAGGGCGAATAGGTAATATTATAGGGATGAAGCATACATACTCTTTCAGCTTGTGGCTGTTTTTATAAGGATGATACATATAAATAACTACTCCCCAAGATGTGTAATTAAAAATTCAGGACACTATAAGTTATCTTTAATTTTCTACCATACACAATATGTCAGTTTTCCGGTAAGGCTAGATGTGGCATAAGGATGGTATAATTATATTCGAAATAGATAATTTCATGTATTTGGACGGTCACTAATGTTAGATAAATAATTTAGCCATTATGTCAATTTTGATTGTAATGAGAACTTCTCATGAGTATGAAATTCAAATGTAATATTCAAATCTTTAGTTAAACTTACAGATTTGTCATTCAACTCCATTTTATTTGATTATTCGTATTTTTTATAATATCTTTTCTCATGGAGAATTTGCAAGGATAACGAGTGAGATTAATTTTTTAATGCTATTTTACAATGGCAAAAACAGAGATTCCAAAGGAAAAAGATAGCCGATTTATTCTGAAACGGTACATCCAAAAAGTGGTGGGTGTAATCCTAATTCACCTTTCGAGATAGTTTCATTTGAAGAGTTCCACCAGTGATAAGACCCAAACCACCCATTTCACTAGCTAAAAGTATTTAGTAAATATCACAGGGACCAAATACAATAAAATAATTGTTGAGGGGCTAAATTTACCTCTTCCCGAAGAACTAATCGTCTTCCAATTTGATTCACTGATAAATTCACATTTTGTGCCACGTAGAAGTAGGGGAAAATTAGCGGATCATATCGGATATAAATGGGTTGAAAGCGGGTTAAATAAAAAATAGATAAAATTCGACCCACACCCATAATCAATGCGAATAAATAATAGGGTTAAATCATGAATAATATAAAAATCCTAAGTATCTACTCATATATTATAATAAAGACCGAAGTTTACTAACATACTATAGCAACATCAATTGAATAGTTTTAAAAAATAAATTATTTTGTACATATAATAATGAACAAAACATTCTAGTAGCAGCTCATAAAATAAAGATAAAAAAATGGTGAGGAAAATTGAAAATCCTAATCCTAATTGAAAATTATATATATTATTAGAAAATAAAGACTCTCTAATGGAAGAATATAAAAAAAAATTAATCAGAATCTTAAAAGTTGATTAAAATTGCAGATGAAGGGTAGAATATTAAACTAAAGAAACAGTAGTAATTTGGTCTTTTTATATTTAGCTAAAATAGGATAGGAATTAAGGAGGGACAAATTTTAGAAAAATTGTTTCATAGGAAAAAAAAACTTAAAAGGGTAATAAAGATGAAAAAACCAGGATCGTTGATTTGTCTTATATTGCGCTTGAGTGTGGTGGTGTTACCGTGAGATGTCTTTTATTAGTGTATGAATCATCGCACTATCCATTCTTGTTATTGGGCACACTACATTCACTCTTTGTTGGCCAAAGTCATGGTGACCTCTTAAATTTGCTCGGATATTACTCTTTGGAATCTTATCTATGCTATGTTCCACTTAAAACACTTCGATCAACCTAAATTTATACAATTTAAGTACTTTTTGCAATATGGCAAGGTGTATGAGATACACCTACAATAAGCGCATGAGATGTACCAATTTAGCCAAAAAAAAATTATCTCTTCTTCTTTGTTATATCTCTTGCCACCACTTCCTCCCCCATCTACCACAATTATGCCTCTAACAACGCCACTACCGACGCTACTTTTCTCCTTCCCCTTCTTTCTTCAACCACCTCGCCTTTTTCCACTATTATACCTTCTTTTTCAAACTTGTCATTGTTGCCACTACCGTGCTACCTTGTACGCCGAACAAAATAAAGACAGCCATCACCAATTAATATAATCTAACATTAATAAGTCACACCAACTAAAAAAAATTACTGATAAAAAAAATATATCAAAGTAGTTGACCGAAAAATCAGATTGGAGTCTCAAAACTTTTCAACAAAACTCCATTTTATTGGACATGGTTGATACAAATTCATTAAGTTTTTATGGCAAGACTCTATTCTTGAACTTTTAGAGAATCACATTCTTCTTCTCTTACTCCTTGTAAGTGGAATGGGGATGCGGGGTAACAACTGGTGGGTTGTTTTTTTCATTTTCTCTAGGTTTAGTTTTCAAAAACTAACTTTTTTTTTCAATTTTGTATACAATCAGAAAATTGTTTGACCAAAAAAGTATGACTTCCGGTTAAACTATTGAATTTATGTATTAATGGGTTAAATCTAGTTAAGGATAATAACTTTAGATGCTACTCTCGAAAACGTGCAAGAGACGGGACCAGATCCAGTAAATGCTTGATGACAATAAGTGCAAAATACTCTTAAAGTATGAACATTAATGGAGATATAACTAACAATAAATGGCAATAAATGATATTTAAGTAAATAAGGAGAATGATTCACCCAATAATGGATGGATTAGACGAATATTTCTCCTGATAATGATGAGTAACAGAAGGGTCCAAGATTCGTATGAACAATCATCGGATCTGGTGGAAAGGTGGAGAATAATAAGAACAAGAATCTATATCAAAAGGTAATCTTTGTATTATTTTTTTACAAGGAAGAGAGAATCTTCTTCTCTAAAGTGCTCTTAGCAAAATGCCTCCCCCCCTCCCCCCCCCCCTTTCTTTTTCTTTTCCCGTATATCTTCAACACATATCCCTAATAAACCCTAATAGTACAAATGTCAGAAATATTCACTAGAATATTCTCTCTAATATCCTACTCTGAAAACTAGTCGTTATTGTCCTTTACGCGGTGCTTGACCTCGACCATGGTTGACACCTCGGCCACGAATTTTGCTGCCTTCTGGTCGACCTCGACCGACTCTTCCCTTAATGTCATATTAGGCCAAATACCCTTAGGGTAGATTTTAGCCCATACAGTTAGTCCTTCCGCTTATTGAGGCCGAGATCATACGGCCTTGATGAGCGAACTCCGTTTATTGTGGTTAACAAAATTGGGCGAGCAAGTCGGATAGTGGCGCTATAGACGAGGTGGAAACATGACCTTTTGTGAGCCATAACCTTTGGGGCCGCATTGTTTCAGAATAATGTCATGATATCATACGTCGTTGTATCGCGTTTTCCCGATGATTTGCGACGTTTCCTGCGCCTATGCCGTTTCTATACCTGCGCTGGGCAATGATGGCCTGATTTCTTAGTCCTGATGCCTGAAATCGTATAAATAAGGACCTGAGGCCATTTGTGTTTGTTTTGCATACTCTCAATATCGAATCCCTGCTGTCTCCTTCTTCATTCTCCATATTGAACCCTTGTCTCCTTTTTACTTCGTCATAACGTATCCATTTCCCTGATTCCAGTGATTTCAGTTGCTTCCAACCCTTCTGTGCTTAAAACATCTTCTCTCAAGAATATGGTTAACACACCCTCTGGTTATGTCATGGTGCTTAACCCTACCCCTTTGGCGGTGCGCATGCCTCCTCACGACGATGGTATTTCTGTTGCTCTCGAAGACGAGAAATTTCCTACGATGGAGGAAATAATCCCTCGCATTGAAAAGGCTAGATCTGACTTTTCGAAGTTACATGAAGACGATCCTAAGGCCTTAGAGTCAGTGATGAATGAGGTCGATCTCGCTGAGATTAGGGCAAGGTTCAAAATTCCTGCTCATATCGATCTGATTCCAACGGGGCACAATGTGGTAAAGGCACACCGCCACGGATATTGCGCGTCCTATGTGTATCCGTTCTACGTCGGTTATACCTTTCCTCTTCTCCCATTGGCAGAGGAATTTTGCTGTTACTACGACGTTTGCCCGGCCCAACTCTCCCCTTACATCTACAAGCTTATTCGTATATTGATGAAATATGTGGAGTTGGTTGGCCGTGGGGTCTCACTTCACCATCTGGTGCATCTCTTCACCCCTCGTTTCTATAGGGGGACGATGTTGCACCTCCTCCACCGAGGAAGTAAAAGTCTGGTGGTGAAGATGGACGATAAGGTCAATCGTCAGTTCTGGCTTAGCTACTTTTTCGTCAAGTATCTTTTTGCCAAGCATTTGTTTTGCCCATTTTAGTCGTAATGTGACATTCTGTCCCTTTTTCGTGTAGCTGAGATGTCGCCCCCTCCCTTGTCGGGGACATTCATGACTGGGTCAGTTAGGTCTTGCCTCACACAATGGAGATTCGTGAATGACCGACTTTTATCAAGAAATTCGGGCATGCACCTTCCGTGACCGATGAGTTCGTCTATATGTATTTATTTGTACATATATAATTATTATCTTTTGTCTATACCGTTTTGACCTCATGGTCGCCTACTCATTACGTTTTTGTACATGGATTGATAGTCTTTTAATATTTTCTTTTTCAGACCGAGGATATTCGAGAAGGCCAAGGGCTCCTGCTACGGTGTTTCGCAAGAGGAAGGTTGCTTATGTTCCTTTTGTTGCGGCGAGGTCTGCTCGGTCATCGACTACACCTGCAGAGGGACTCTCGACTTCCTATTTGCATCATTTGGTAGACGAGGATGATGAGGAGGAATCGTCGCCGAATGGTGATAACTTGCTTCCCCGTAAGAGGCGATTTGTGGATATCGGCGAAGGAGCTGTCCGACCGACGAGTTCGGCGATGGAGGATTTCGTCATTCGAGAAACAGCGATCATAGAACTTGAAGATGATGCTGACTTACCACCTACGATTCTTCCATCGTCGGGAGCCGAGGAGGATACATCTCTCCCTGAGACCATGATGGATTTTGAGGGCCGTCGGCGAGAGTCCCAGTCGACTTACGGCGAGATGGTCCATCGGCCTCGCTAGCAGCCGAGGATCCTTCATTCAGGGTCGACACGAATGGAAAAAGTATAGCCGAAGAAGGTTACGAGACGGGCTCCGATATAGATGCCGATGAAGTGAGGATGATGGGGGAAGGACTTACCCGGCTTGAGGTGAGATTGGAGGGGACCATGCGGAATATTGCGATCCCCTTGGACCGAGATTTGTTGGTTGACACGGAGGATGTGGTTCCTTTTCTTGGTCCCATCTGTTTCCGATGTGGAGGGTAAAAACCGTGAGAAGCTTAAGGACGCCACTCTATCGATGAGCATATCCACCCTCGCTCTTAGGGTAAGCTTTTTGATCTTTATCCATTTTTTATGTCGAGTTCAAAGTTTCGTTCTTACTCCCCATTTATGTCTTTTATTCAGACCATGATTTTGGGGATCGAGAGTGCCCGACGAGAGGAGAGGTGTAAGGCCATTTTCCAGAAAATGGAGCAAAAATATCACGAATACCGTGATAAGCACCGCGAGATCTGCAGGTAGTTCGGTGGGAGCGACAACTTCCAGGCTCTCCGAAGTGAACTGAAAGAGAAAGATGACGAGTTGATAAGGGTCATCGGAAAATGCAGCTTTCTCGAGGGGGAATTAAGGGACAAAGAAGAAGAACTTGAGGTGAGCAAGGGGGTCGAGGCCCAATGCACCGATCTCCAGGCCCAGGTGGTTTCGTTGGGCGCCGAACTCGAGGAGTGTCAACTAAAAGTGGACGCTTTGAGTGGCGAGGTCGTTGAGAAGGCGGCAGACTTAGAGAAGGCAAATTTGGCCCAGTTGTCGGCTGTGAGAAAAGTGGAGGCTTTGGAGATCGTGATCCACATTTTTTGTTCTAAGTAGGCGAGTGCTCAGGAGATGGCCAGGCTTAGAGGGGAGCGGCTTGATGATCGAATAAGGGAGATGGAAAAAGAGGCTTCGGGCCTTAGTGATCGAGTTGCTGCTCTCAAGGTCGAGAATACACAGTTATTGGCCTAGCCGTCCTCTTTCCGTACTTCTGCTTTTCCTGATGTTCCACGGGATTTGTACGAGGAATGGATTCACTCCGAGGCTCGGCTGGATATATTCAGGGATCTGATGGGGCAGGGGGCTATTTTAGAAGCCGACTTCGAGGATTCTCGTGCTAAGGCATGTAAAGCTCGGTTTGCTTATGGCTATGATCCAGCTACACCGGAAGCCGGTAATGACGGGGAGGATGCCGGAGTGGATCGGATTGAACAGGATGCTTGGTACGAGGATGAGTACCCCGCTGGAGATGGCGATGATAAAGAGGTAGGTGGAGGTGGTCTAGGCGATCAAGCTGGTGGTGCTACTTGGTCAGGCGGTGATTAGTTCTTCTTCTTTTTGTTTAGACGCATACTTGTGTATTTTTACTAGGCGTGTATTCGAGCCTTTGTGGAAAATATTCTAAGTATGAAATGTTAGTTTTGTTATTCGTACCTGATTCTTTTTCTTTGTTTGGGTTTGTATGCTTTTTTGATTTTGTTGCTTGGTTGCCTTTGTCATAATAAATTTGTTCGAGTAGTTTGAACGAGGTTAAAACGAAGCCTAGGTCTGATTATGGCCGAGGGCCAGTAGGTGTTGGTTCGAACGAGGTCGAACACATCGCATATTTATTTATGGCCGAGGGCCGATTATGTGTTCGTCTGAATGTGATAGAATATAACCTTCATTTTGTTAAGGTCATGGGCCGAATAGATGTTAATTCGAACGAGGTCGATTGTAACCCTCATCTAGTTAAGGTCGTGGGCTGATTAGGTGTTAATTCGAATGAGGTCGAATATAACCTTCATTTATTTAAGGTCGTGGGCCGATTAGGTATTAATTCGAACGAGCTTGGATGTAATCTTGATTTATTTAAGACCGTGGGCCGATTAGGTGTTAATTCGAACGAGGTCAAATATTACCTTTATTTATTTAAGGTCATGGGCCGATTAGGTGTTAATTCGAACGAGGTCGAATGTAACCTTTATTTATTTGAGGTCGTGGGCCGATTAGGTATTAATTCGAACGAGGTCGAATGTAACCATCATTTATTTAAGGCCGTGGGCCGATTAGGTATTAATTCGAATGGGGTCGAATGTAACCTTCATTTATTTAAGGTTGTGGGCCGATTAGGTGTTAATTCGAACGAGGTCAAATGTAACCTTCATTTATTTAAGGTTGTGGGACGATTAGGTGTTAATTTGAATGAGGTCGAATGTAACCTTCAAATATTTAAGGTCGTGGTCCGATTAGGTGTTAATTCGAATGAGGTCGAATGTAACATGTGCTTGGGGAGAGCCGAAATAAACTTCATGTACTTGTGCTTTGTTCATATTCTTGGAGATATTTACATATTTTTTGGGCGCTGGCTGGTAGTTCAGTCCCAATCCCAGTATATTTAGTCCCTTCATTGGTCGAACTGGAAAAATAGTGAGAGATCGAGCAATGAACGAGCCGACCAGTGCCTTTGTATGTGCGTGCCTCAATCCTGAAGTATCCCCATCATCGCCTCATTAAAAACCTCCTCGAGAAACCCCAATTGGGACAAAACTCGAGTGAGCAAAAAAGAGTGTGACTTTGGGGGCCTCATCCTTTAAAAGTTGAAGTACTTGAGGTGTGTAATATTCCAGTTGTTTGGTAGTCACTTTCCTTCCATTGTTTCTAGTGTGAATGACCCTTTGTTTGCTACTGCCGTGATTTTGTAGGGGCCATACTATTTTGTTCCTAGTTTGCCTTCTCGTGGGTCTTTGCTTGCTTGTGTTTTAGCTTTAAGCACGTAGTCCCCGACTTTGAGTGGCCTGATCTTTGCCCTTTTGTGATGACCCAAAAGGTCATCTTATATTTTAGAACTCAAATCTACGCTCTTAAGCCTTAAAATCTCATTTTTTTACCCTCCTCAATTTGCGTGCATAGTCCGGGCATGTTTCCGGAAAGCTTTTATGTTGAAAATTGATTAAAATAAGAATATATGCCTTAAGAGTTGATTTTAGTTGACTTCGGTCAACATTTTTGATAAACAGGCCCGGATCCGTATTTTGACGGTCCTTGTGGGTCCGTATCGAATTATGGGACCTGGGCATATGACATGAATCGAATTCGGAGGTCCCTAGCTTGAGTTATGAATTTTTTAAAAACATTAAAAAGTTTGAAAATTATTTGTTTTTAAGAATTGATTGATGTTTGGCATTGTTAGTACCGGGTTCGTACTTTGGTTCCGGAACCCGGTACATGTTCATTATGATATTTAATACTTGTATGTGAAATTTTGTGAGAAACGGAGTTGATTTGACGTGATTCGGACATCCACTGAGAAGATAGGAATTTTAAAGTGTTCTTGAGAATTTCATTTGATTTGGTGCTGAATTCGTAGTTCTAGGTGTTATTATGGCGATTTGATCGCGTGAGAAAGTTTGTATGATGTTTTTAGATTTGTGTGTATGTTTGGTTTGGAGTCCCGAGGGCTCGGGTGAGTTTCGGATAGGCCACAGGATATTTTGGACTTTGGAAAATCTATATTTCTGCAGATTCTGGTGTCTCGCATATCCTTTTTCGCGTTCGTGAAGGTCCTCTCGCGAACGCGAAGGTCCTCTCGCGAACGCGAAGAGTAAAATGATTAAGCCGGAATTTCTTCTTTGCGAATGCGAAGGCTTGGTCGCGAACGCGAAGCGATGAGGGCATTACCCTTCGCGAACGCGACAAGCCCATCGCGAACGCGTAGTGTTAGGCACTGGGTGGGAAGGGGGTCAGCCTTTTCTTCATCGCGAACGCGAGCAATGTCTCGCGAACACGAAGTCCAGTGGGGGGTAGCCTACGTGAACGCGAACACTGTCTCGCGAACGTGAAGGCTTAGCAGCCAATGCTCTTCGCGAAAGCGACAGTGGCCTCGCGAACGCGATGCACACTGTCGCCCAGCACTTAACAGAATCCAAACACGAGTTTAAGCCATTTCTTTAGCATTTTTCAAGAACCAAATGGGTAGAGGCGATTTTCAAGAGTCATTTTCTTCCCCAAAGTGTTGGTAAGTAATTCTAAACCATTTTGTTTCAATTACCCATTACATTTCTTGAATTATCAACCTAAAATCTAGAGTTTTCATGGTCGAATTAGGGGTTATGGTAGAAAACTAGGGATTTCAAAAATTTGGGTATTTAGACCTCAATTAGAGGTCGGATTCCAAAACTAATTACATATTCGGGCTCGGGGGTGAATGGGTAAATTGATTTTGGTCCGAACCTCGAATTTTGACCAAGCGGGGTCCGGGGTCAATTTTTTGACTTTTTGGAGGAACATTTGGAAAATTTAATTTATGCAATATAATCGATTTCTTTAGCAATATTTGATATTATTGAGTCATTTTTGAATAGATGCGAGTGGTTTGGAGGTGAATTCCAAAGGAAAAGCTGTAATTGAGAATTAAGTGGCTTTTGTAGCGAGGTAAGTGTTGTGTCTGACCCTGACTTGAGGGAATTAGGAACCTTAGATTATTTGCTAAGTGAAATTCATGTGAGCGACTTATATGTGAGGTGACGAATACTTATGCTCCGCCAATTTACCTGTATTCCATGTTTCTTCCGTTTTCTTATATTGTCTCTTTCCTATGCCTAATTGCTACATGTTTATACTAGTGTTATTAAATTGATCGTCATTATCATGGTTATAGATTTTCTGTTGGTAATCGAGTATTCATTTAAAAGTTGAGATTTATATTGTGGAACCAAATGTTGACGTAAGATTTGTACTTGTTATTCTATCTCCCTAGTGTTATTTATGCATTGCCATTATGGTAAGGGAGAGTGTTAATACACGAAGGGTGATGCCATGTCATATTATGAGTGTTAATGCACGAAGGGTGATGTCATGCCATATTGTGAGTGTTAATGCATGAAGGGTGATATCGTGCCATATTATGAGTGTAAAAGTACGAAGGGTGATGCCGTGCCATGATATGAGAGTTAATGCACGAAGGGTGATGTCGTGCCATTTCTATTAATTTTATGGTGAGATTGAGAGTAAAAGCACGAAGGGTGATACCATGCATTTTTCCTTTAATATATTCACTATTCCTGTTGATTCATGGTATATTGACTGCTCCGGTGATCATTCTGTTGTAGTTCTTTATCTTGTATTCCCCTCAGTATGTTCCCCTCCCGACATTTCCTATTTAGTTCTTCATTTCTGTTATTTGTATATATACACTGTTAAATTGTACAGGTTGATTTGTAGGTGCCTTGTCTTAGCCTCGTCACTACTTCGTCGAGGTTAGGCTCGACACTTACCAGTACATGGGGTCGGTTGTACTGATACTGCATTCTACACTTTTTGTGCAGATTTTGATACCGGCTCGGGTTGATCAAAATTTTGCTATTGGTCCGCTATCCGGAGACTCAAGGTAGATCCGTCGGAGTTCACAGACCTTGAAGTCCCCGTCTATCTTTTTCGTTCTACTGTTTCTTTCATTCAGACAATTGTATTTCTTTGAGACTATTACTTGTAGTAAATTCTAGAATGCTCGTAAATTGTGACTCCAGATCCGGGTGGTAGTAATTAATACAATTTTATGATATTCCGCACTTATCATATTTTATCTTAGTTAATTATTGTTAATTACTGAATGGGAATAAGGAATTAGTTTAATAATTCTCTAATGTTGGCTTGCCTAGCAAGTGAAATGTTAGGCGTCATCACAGTCTCGTCGGTAGGAAATTTCGGGTCTTGACAATTGGTATCAGAGCACTAGGTTGCCTAGGTCTCACGATTCACGAGCAAACTTAGTAGAGTCTGGAGGATCGATCCGGAGACGTCTATGCTTATCTTCCAGAGGCTATGAAGTTTAGGAATAAATTTAACTTTTATTCTCTTCTGTCGTACGATGTTGTTTTCTCAATACTGATTGAACTCTTCTACTCTTATTCTCTCGCAGATGGCGAGAACACGTACCGCTTCCTCAGCTGAGCAGCAGCCAGAGCCTCTAGTGGAAACTCCTACGAGGGGCAGAGGTCGAGGTCGAGGCCGAGCCCGTGCCAGAGGCCGAGGTAGGGGCAGGACTCAACCCAGAGCCCGAGCAGCAGCCCCAACAGTGGAGCCTCAGATAGATGTTGATGAGGAGATTTTAGCTCAGACTATTCCTGCCGGACTAGCTCAGGTTCCGGAGGGGTTCATTGCCACCCTAGTACTTCAGAACGCTTTGGTCTGTTTGGTGGGCCTTATGGAGAGTGTGGCCCAGACTGACGCATTGCCCATGGCACCAGCCGTCTCTCAGGCTGGAGGAAGGGCCCAAACTCCCATCACTCCCTCTCCGGAGCAGATAGCACCCCAGTATCAGGCTCCAGCAGCTCAGCCAGTCGGATTAGTTCAGCCGGTTATTGTGGCAGAGGTCGGCGATGGGCCAGCTATGTCTTCTGAGGCTTTATGGAGATTGGACAGGTTTACCAAGCTCTTTAATGTTCACTTCGGTGGTGCTCCTTCAGAGGACCCCCAGGAATATCTTGACAGCTATCATGAGGTCCTACGAAATATGGGTATAGTGGAGGCCAATGGGGTTGATTTTGCTCCATTTCAGATGATAATGGTGGAGAGATTACTTGTTGACTAGACCAGCTGGGTCACCTGCTCTTACTTGGGACCAGTTTTCTCAGATCTTCATAGAGAAGTTTCTGCCTATCATATTGAGAGAGGAGCGTCGCCGTCAGTTTGAGTGTCTCCAGCAGGGCAGTATGACTGTTACTCAGTATGAGACCCATTTTGTGGATTTGGCCCGTCATGCTATTCTTTTGCTTCCTACCGAGAGAGAGGGTGAGGAGGTTTATTTATGGTCTTGCTCAGCCTATCAGATTGCAGATGGCTAAGGAGAAGTTACGTTGAACTGACTACGATATTATGACAATAATAGAGTATGGGTATTGTGAATTATGGAGTGTTTTAATCTATGGCTTTGAGCCAAGTGGGGAGCCTGCTATTGATAATTTGATTTCATTGTTATGTGTTAAATTTTAGTTTTGGGCTGAGGCATACTAGTAGGATAGTTATGACTTACAGAATTTGAGATCGAGGATGACTCGAGTTAGGAAATTTCTGAATACGGGTTATGTTGCGCTTTATGATTAAAATCATGGGATGAGTGAGTTGTTATTTTCAAAATATGTAGTACGCACGGAGTATGGATTTGATTGGGGGTATTAAAGTAGAGTTACTTCTTTGGGTGTTGTTGTGCTAATGGGACACATGTCTTTTGGCCCATTTGGGCAGTACAATTTAGATTTGAGAAAAGTGGGTGACTTCCGAGAAAATTCTAGTGGGTTTGAGAATTTTATATAACAATTGAGAATTTCTCCGGACTTGTGTATGGATAAAACCTGAGATTTGTATTTGATGGTGCCTGGACTTACGAAAGTTCTGCATGACTAGGGATTATACATTTCAGTATAAGGAAGGTAAGTAGAACAATTTTAAATTCATATAAGGTAAGAGTCGAAATGGTTCTTACTCAGGGAAGTCAGGGGTCTGACAAGAGACCTCGTCATTCTGGTGAGTTCAAGGGTGCTTCATCTAGTGGCAGGAGTACTTTTGGTAGAGGCCATCCTCCCAGGCCATTTCATTCAGCTCTCTAGGTATCACACGGTGCCTCAGGTGGTCGTGGACCTCAGATGCATTATTCCGACCAGCTAGCCTATAATGCACCACCAGCTCCTATTAGTGCACCTCCACTCTAGAGTTATCAGGGTGGTTGTTCAGGTCGACAAGGTCAGTTTCAGGGTCAGCAGTCACAACAACCGAGGTTATGTTATACTTGTGGTGATCCGAGGCACATTGCTAGATTTTGCCCTCGGGCAACGGGCAGCTCACAACATCAGAGTTCTCGTGCCATAGTTCCGGCACCAATTGCTACACCACCTACTCAGGCAGCCAGAGGCAGGGGTCAGGAAGCCAGAGGTAGAGGCCAGACTGTTAGAAGTGGAGGTCAGGTCGTTAGAGGTAGAGACTGTAAGAACCCGTAAAAAAATTTAAACCAAAAACTCGGGGTTTTTGTGGTTCCAAGATAGATTCCTGCGTTATTATTTCGGACTTTTTGGATTGAACAGTACCCTACGGACTTAGAGGAAAATCTTTCGCAGAAGAATGCATTTTTGTGGCCCATTATACGGACTGCATAATGGCCGTAGAGTGAAGCAGTAAGTTGGCCAATTTGAGGTCAGCTTTGTGGTCGATTATGCGACTGTATAACCACTATGCGGACCGCATATCGATCGCATAATCCCTCTTGGGTTTTTGCGTAGGGAGTTCTGCGGTGCATTATGCGACCGCAGAACAATTTGCTATTCTTGATATGGAGGTCCGAAAGTTGAAAAACAAAGAAATTGTATCCGTAAAGGTATTATGGCAAAACCAGCAAGTCGAAGAAGCTACTTGGGAAGCCGAGAATGAAATGAAAAAGAAGTACCCTCATTTGTTTGAATAACCATGTAATAGCTCTATAAAGTTGTTCCCCTTAAGTTTTGTATCACTTGTTCGGGTAATATAAAGACACTACTTTCTAGTTATATGTCCCCCATGAGGCTTCGATTGGTGTTATTTTGTATTCTGTTTTGTCATTTAATCCTATATATATGTTGCTAAGGTATGTTTCGGGGGCTCTCTAACAAGTGGATAAGGCTAAATACAAAGGAAACTTTGGCGCAATTTTCAGAAAATTAGGAAGTTAGGCAAATTTGGGGTTGATGGTATGTGGCAAAACTAAAACTGTGTTAAGAGAACCTTGATCCTCATTCGAAGACGAATGATCTTAAGTGGGGGAGGATGTAAGGACCCGTAAAAAAATTTAAACCAAAAACTCGGGGTTTCGTGGTGCCAAGATAGATTCATGCGTTATTATTTCGGACTTTTTGGATTGAACAGTACCCTACGGACTTAGAGGAAAATATTTCGCAGAAGAACGCATTTCTGCGGCCCATTATGCGGCCGCATAATCACTCTGCGGACCGCATAATGGCCGCAAAGTGAAGCAGTAAGTTGGCCAATTTGAGGTCAACTTTGCGGTCGATTATGCGATCGCATAACCACTATGCAGACCGCATATCGATCGCATAAACCCTCTTGGGTTTTTGCGGACCGCATACTGGTCGCATACCTGGGCCGAAAGTTCAGGCCCCTGAAGGCTATTTCTGCGGTCACTTTGCGGATCGCATAACCATTATGCGGTCGCATATGTGACCGCAGACCTGTGTTGGGGCACCCATTTTCTTAATTTAAAACCCGACCCCCATTCTGTTAAAACACCCCTTTAGTCTATTTTGAAGCTCATTTCTGATATTTCTAGAGTGAGAGAGAGATGGTTCTAGATGGAGGGCCTAATTCTCATCAATTAATCTTCAACCATCACTCAAATCTTGGAAATATTCAAGTAGAGCACCAAATTCTTCATCCAAAAAGGTAAGACTTCATCACCCCAGCTCTTAATTTCAAACATAGCTATAATGGGGTATTAGTGTGATACTTCATGGGTATGAGAGTGGTTCGTCTTGCATGCATGTGATAAAGAGTGTGGAAAAAATAAAAAGTGAACTAGAACCATGAACGTTTTCCTAATTTTAGGTTCAATTTATATATTGCTAAAATAGATTGAGGTTGCTAAGAGTTCCGGATAATTGTAGAGTCTAAAGGAGCGAAATTGAGGTATGTATGGCTAACTCTTTTCTTCTTAGAATCGAACTCCTGGTGTCCGAAAAATTGGTGTAAGTTCCGACTTGATCATACTAGAATTGTTTGCCTTAGTGTGTTGAGTTGAAAGATTCATGTTCCCGAATTATTTTAGATGTTTACCATGTCATCATGCTATTTGAGAACGTAATTATGATTTTTCAAGCTCCTTCCTTTATGTGTGCAATGCCTTATGTGATGGTACTTATCGATATGAATTATGATGTAATTTGAACGAATAAAAAAGGAAAGACATGAATTGTAAAACGCTCCCAAGTGCCAAGAACTACTTAATAAACGAGACTATTTGTGCCATGTAACGAAAGATGGGAAAGAAATGTGAATTGAGTGAACAATTGAAAGAGGTTATGTCTCAAGTGGGATGGCTTAACCGATCGGGCTGAGATCGGATGCCATGCTGTATACATGGTGACATTTGTGTTGAAATTATTGATTTACATTGTGGATATGGATATGTCTCACTTGAGATGGCTTAGCCGGTCGGGCCAAGACCGGACTCCTTGTAAAAACACGGTGGCATTGTGAGTTGTGGCTTTGACACTAAAGATTATTAACCTAAAAAGATGGAAAGATTGAATTGGAAACTATGTGATCCTTACTTGGTGTTTCTTTATATTTCTGTGAAGTATTTATTGATTATTATGACTGCCTTCTCTTTGTTTCACTGTTCATTCTACTAAGATTGGTGTTCGCCTTACATACTAGTACTATTCGACAGTACTAACGTCACTTTTGCCGGGAGCGCTACATCTTTGAATGGATGTAGGTGGTTCCATCGCAGATAGTGTCGATCGCAGATAGTGGTGCTCTCCCTCACACTCATCACAACAGTCTTGGTGAGCCACATTTCTTCCTGGGGTCATGTAGTCCTTTTTTTGTATAAGTTTTTATATTTTGAGGTATAGCCGGGGCCTTGTTGTCGGCATTTTCATGTTGCTCTGTTGTACCCTTAGATGCTCCGTAGACGTTTATGTGGGTCATGTATGTGTGTTGGGGTGGTCGTTGGATCGAGTTGTATTTTGGAAACTCAATTATGCCATAATGTACCTATATAAGGAAAAATGAACTAGCAACGTTTATATATTTATATAACTGATCTCTCCCCTATTTTACAAATGGTGATGCGTTCCCTTTTTGGATTATGAATGAGTTGGGTAGGAAAGGTTTAATAGGTTTGCTCGACCGGGTTCACTTGGTTGAGCACCGGTCGCGCTCCCTGAGGTTGGGGAGTGACAGAGACCAGTTAGTTAGAGACCGTCCCAGGGACGTAGTTCAGGGTGATGGGACCCAGCCCCGGTGTTATGCTTTCCCAATCAGGCCTGAGGTCGCGTCATCTGACGCTATTATCACAAGTACTGTTTCAGTTTGCAGTAGAGATGCTTCAGTTCTATTTGATCCGGGATCTACTTACTCCTATGTGTCATCCTATTTTGCTTCCCATTTGGTTATGCCCCGTGATTCTTAGAGTGCTATTGTGTATGTGTCCATACCAGTGAGAGATGTTATTGTTGTAGATCGTGTTTATCGTTCGTGTGTGGTCACCATTGGGAGTCTTGAGACTCATGTAGATCTTCTACTTCTCGACATGGTTGATTTTGATGTCATACTGGGTATGGATTGGCTGTCACCTTATCATGCTATATTAGATTGTCACGCCAAGACGGTGACCTTAGCCTTGAAGGGGTTGCCTCAATTAGAGTGGAGAAGGAATCTTGGCCATTCTTCCAGCAGGGTTATCTCTTATGTGAAGGCTCGGCATATGGTCGAGAAGGGGTGTCTAGCTTATTTGGCTTATGGCCGCGATTCTAGTGTGGAGGTTCCTTCCATGGATTTAGTGACGGTTGTTTGTGAGTTTCCAGAGGTGTTTCCTTCAGACCTGCCGGGGATGCCACCCGACAGGGATATTGATTTCTGCATTGATTTGGCTCCGGGCACTCAGCCCATTTCCATTCTACCATACCGCATGGCCCCGCCAGAGTTGAAAGAATTGAAGGAGAAGTTGCAAGATTTGCTTGATAAGGACTTCATTAGACCTAGTGTCTCGCCTTGGGGTGCACCTGTGTTGTTTGTGAAGAATAAAAATGGATCGATGAGGATGTGTATAGATTATCGGCAGTTAAACAAAGCCACTATCAAAAACATGTATCCATTGCCGAGGATTGATAATTTATTTGATCAGCTTCAGGGTGCCCAGGTGTTTTCGAAGATTGATTTGAGATCTGGCTACCATCAGTTGAGGATTAGGGCATCCGATGTTCCTAAGACAGCTTTTCGTACTCGGTATGGGCATTATGAGTTTCTAGTGATGTCATTTGGTATGACAAATGCCCCAGCAACATTCATGGATTTTATGAACCGGTATTGATGCAGGGTGGCAATGTTATTGGCAATGTTATTGTATATGCTTCGCGGTAGTTGAAGGTTCACGAGAATAATTACCGTGTTCATGATCTAGAGCTGGCAGCCATTGTTCACGCGCTAAAGATTTGGAGGCACTATCTTTACGGCATGCCGTGTGAGGTATTCACGGATCATCGGAGCTTGCAGTATTTGTTCAAGCCGAAGGAACTCAATTTGAGACAGAGAAGGTGGTTGGAGCTATTGAAAGACTATGATATCATCATATTGTATCATCCTGGGAAGGCCAATATGGTGGCCGATGCTATGAGTAGAAAGTCAGTCAGTATGGGTAGCCTTGCATATATTCCAGTTGGTGAGAGACCACTTGCATTGGATGTTCAGGCCTTGGCCAACCAGTTCGTAAGGTTGGATGTTTCTGAGCCCAGTCGTGTTCTAGGTTGTACAGTTGCTCAGTCTTCTTTGTTTGAGCGTATCAGATATCGGCAGGATGATGATCCTCATTTACTTATCCTTAGAGACACAGTATGACACGGTGGTGCCAAGCAGGTTACTGTTAGAGATGACGGAGTTTTAAGGATGCATGGTCGTATTTGTGTGCCTAATGTGGATGGACTTTGTGAGTTGATTCTTGAGGAGGCCCACAGTTCCCGTTATTTTATTCATCCGGGCGCCGCTAAGATGTATCAGGACTTGCGGCAGCATTATTGGTGGACGAGGATGAAGAAAGACATAGTTGCATATGTAGTTCGGTGTCTAAATTGTCAGCAAGTAAAGTACGAGCATTAGAGACCTGGTGGTTTGCTTCAGAGGATAAAGATTCCTGAGTGGAAGTGGGAGCGTATCACTATGGATTTTGTTGTTGGACTTCCACGGACTCAGAGGAAGTTCGATGCAGTTTGGGTCATTGTGGACAGGCCGACTAAGTCAGCGCACTTCATTCCTGTGGCAGTTACCTATTCTTTAGAAAGGTTAGCTGAAATTTACATTCGTGAGATTGTCCAGCTTCACGGCGTCCCCGTGTTTATTATTTCAGATCTAGGTATATAGTTTACCTCACATTTTTGGAGGGCCATAGAGCGTGAGTTAGGCACGCGGGTGGAATTGAGTACAACATTTCATCCACAGACAGACGGATAGTCAGAGCGCATTATTAAGATATTGGAGGATAAACTTCGCGCTTATGTTATACACTTTGGAGGTTCATGGGATCATTTTTTGCCACTTGCGGAGTTTGCTTATAATAATAGCTACCAGTCGAGCATTCAGATGGCTCCATATGAGGCATTATAGGGAAGGCAATGTTGTTCGCCAGTTGGGTGGTTCGATCCGTGAGAGGCTCGGTTGTTGGGCACAGACTTAGTACAAGATGCCTTGGATAAGGTCAAGATTATTCAAGATCGACTCCGCACAGCTCAGTCCAGGCAGAAGAGTTATACCTACCGTAGAGTTCGTGATGTTGCATTCATGGTCGAAGAGAGAGTGTTACTTCGGGTATCACCCATGAAGGGTGTAATGAGGTTCGGAAAGAAGGGCAAGTTGAACCCTAGGTATATCAGACCTTTTGAGATTCTGGAGAGAGTGGAGAGGTGACTTACAGGCTTGCGTTGCCACCTAGTTTAGCAGTTGTTCATCCAGTATTCCATGTATCCATGCTTCGAAAGTATCACGGTGATCTGTCCCATGTGTTAGATTTCAGCTCTATCCAGTTGGACAAGGATTTGACTTACGAGGAGGAGCCGTGGCAATTCTAGCCCAGCAAGTTCGCCAGTTGAGATCAAAGAGTTACCCTTTAGTTCGAGTGTAGTGGAGAGGTCAACCTATTGAGGCAGCTACTTGGGAGTCCGAGTCCGACATGCAGAGTAGATATCCCCATATTTTCACCAGCCCAGGTACTTTTCTATATCTGTTTTAGGACGAACGATTATTTTAGAGGTGGAGAATGTGATGACCCAAAAGGTCATCTTATGTTTTAGAACACGAATCTGAGCTCTTACCTTAAAAATCTCATTTTTACACACCTTGATTTGCGTGCACAGTTCGGACATGTTTCGGAAAGCTTTTATGTGAAAAATTGATGAAAATAAGAATTTATGCCTTAAAAGTTAATTTTAGTTGACTTCGATCAATATTTTGGTAAACTGGCCCGAATCCATGTTTTGACAGTCCCTGTGGGTCCGTATCGAATTATGGGACCTGGGCATATGCTCGGAATCGAATTCGGAGATCCCTAGCTTGAGTTATGACTTTTTGAAAAAGATTACAAAGTCTAAAAATTATTTATTTTTAAGAATTGATTGATGTTTGGCATTGTTAGTACCGGGTCCGTACATTGGTTCCGAAGCCCGGTACAGGTTCATTATGATATTTAAGACTTGTCTGTGAAATTTGGTAAAAAGCAAAGTTGATTTGACGTGATTCGGACATCCAGTTGAGAAGATAGGAATTTTAAAGTGTTCTTGAGAATTTCATTTGATTTGGTGCTAAATTCGTAGTTCTAGGTGTTATTATGGCAATTTGATCGCGTGAGAAAGTTTGTATGATGTTTTTAGACTTGTGTGCATGTTTGGTTTGGAGCTTTGAGGGCTTGGGTGAGTTTCGGATAGGCCACAAGATGTTTTGGACTTTGGAAAATTTGGTTTTTTGCAGATTCTGGTGTCTGGCATATCCTTCTTCGCGTTCGTAAAGGTCCTCTCGCGAACGCGAAGACTAAAATGACGAGGCCGGAATTTCTTCTTCGTGAACGCGAAGGCTTGGTCGCAAATGCGAAGCGATGGGGGCATTACCCTTCGCGAACGCGACAAATCCGTCGCGAACGCGTAGTGTTAGGCACTGGGGGGGAGGGGGGTTAGCCTTTTCTTCATTGCGAACGCGAGCAATGTCTTGCGAACGCGAAGTCCAGTGGGGGGTAGCCTATGCGAACGCGAACACTGTCTCGCGAACGCGATGCACACTGTCGCCCAGCACTTAACAGAATCCAAACACGAGTTTAAGCCATTTCTTCAGCATTTTTCAAGAACCAAACGGGTAGAGGCAATTTTCAAGAGTCATTTTCTTCCCCAAATTGTTGGTAAGTGATTCTAAACCATTTTGTTTCAATTATCCATTACATTTCTTGAATTATCAACCTAAAATCTAGAGTTTTCATGGTAGAATTAGGGGTTAAGGTAGAAAACTAGGGATTTCAGAAATTTGAGTATTTAGACCTCAATTAGAGGTCGGATTCCAAAACTAATTACATATTCGGGCTCGGGGGTGTATGGGTAAATGGATTTTGGTCTGTACCTCGGGTTTTGACCAAGCAGGTCTGGGGTCGATTTTTTGACTTTTTGGAGGAACATTTGGGAAATTTAATTTATGCAATATAATCGATTTCTTTAGCAATATTTGATATTATTGAGTCATTTTTGAATAGATACAAGTGGTTTGGAGGTGAATTCTAAAAGCAAAGCTGTGATTGAGAATTAAGTGGCCTTTGGAGCGAGGTAAGTGTTGTGTCTAACCCTGACTTGAGGGAATTAAGAACCTTAGATTATTTGCTAAGTGAAATTTATGTGAGCGGCGTATATGTGAGGTGACGAGTACTTATGCGCCGCCAATTTAGTTGTATTCCATGTTTCTTCCATTTTCTTATATTTTCTCTTTCCTATGCCTAATTGCTACATGTTTATACTAGTGTTGTTAAATTGATCGTCATTATCATGGTTATGGATTTTCTGTTAGTAATCGAGTATTCATTTAAAAGTTGAGATTTATATTGTGGAACCAAATATTGAAGTAAGATTTGTACTTGTTATTCTATCTCCCCGTTGTTATCTATGCATTGCATTATGGTAAGGGAGAGTGTTAATACACGAAGGGTGATGCCGTGTCATATTGTGAGTGTTAATGCACGAAGGGTGATGTCATGTCATATTGTGAGTGTTAATGCACGAATGATGATGTCGTGCCATATTATGAGTGTAAAAGCACGAAGGGTGATGCCGTTCCATGATATGAGAGTTAATGCACGAAGGGTGATGCCATGCAGTTTCTATTAATTTTATGGTGAGATTGAGAGTAAAAGCACGAAGGGTGATGCCGTGCATTTTTCCTTTACTGTATTCACTATTCCTGTTGATTCATGGTATATTGACTGCTCCGGTGATCATTCTGTTGTAGTTCCTTATCTTGTATTCCTCTCAGTATGTTCCCCTCCTGACATTTCCTGTTTAGTTCTTCATTTCTGTTATTTGTATATATACATTGTTAAATTGTACAGGTTAATTTGTAGGTGCCTTGCCTTAGCCTCATCACTATTTCGTCGAGGTTAGGCTCGACACTTACCAGTACATGGGGTCGGTTATACTGATACTGCACTCTACACTTTTTGTGCAGATTTTGATACAGGCTTGGGTTGATCAAAATTTTGCTATTGGTCTGTTGTCTGGAGACTCAAGGTAGATCTGTCGGCGTTCATAGACCTTGAAGTCCTCGTCTATCTTTTCTGTTCTATTGTTTCTTTCATTCAGACAGCTGTATTTCTTTCAAACTATTACTTATAGTAAATTCTAGAATGCTCGTGAATTGTGACTCCAGATCCGGGTGGTAGTAATTAATACAGTTTTATGATATTCCGCACTTATCATATTTCATCTTAGTTAATTATTATTAATTACTGAATGGGAATAAGGAATTAGATTAATGATTCTCTAATGTTGGCTTGCCTATCAAGTGAAATATTAGGCGCCATCACGATCCCGTCGTTGGGAAATTTCGGGTCGTGACAATAGCGTTCTGCTTGTTGCTTTTGGGCGACCATTCTTACGTAGGCCATATCTCTTCGTTCCCCGACTTCGTCGAGCTCATGCCTTCTACTGTCATCGTTCTAGGGTCCACTTTCACGGAAGTATCTTAGGCTAGGTTCCTCGACTGGTATTACTGCATCAGTCCCATAGACTAACGAGTATGGTGTTTCCCCTTTGCTCGTTTTTGGCATTGTTCGGTAGGCCCAGAGTACTTCTGGTAATATTTACGGCCACAATCCCTAGGCATCTTCGAGTTTCTTCTTCATGATGTTTAGTATTGCCTTGTTGGACGATTCCGCTTGCCCGTTGCCCGCGGGGTGGGAAGGCGTTGAGAGTATTCTTTTGATGTGTCATTTTTCGAAAACATCGGCGACCTTATTTCCTGCAAATTGAGGTCCGTTGTCGCAGCTAATTTCTTTGGGGAGACCGAAACGGCATATGATATTTTTTCATATGAAGGCGTCCACTTCATGTTCGCGTATTTGGGCGAATGCTCGTGCTTCCACCCATTTAGAGAAATAGTTAGTTAAAACCAAGAGAAATCATACGTTACCTCGTCCTGCCGGGAGGGGCCCCATGATGTTCATTCCCCATATGATGAACGGCCAAGGGGAAGTTACTGTATGTAGGTGTTTGCCTTCTTGGTGGATCATTGGGGCGTACTTATGGCATTGTTCGCATTTTTTCACAAAATCATCGGCCTCATTTTTCATGGTGGGCCAGTAATACCCTGCTTGTATGAGGCATCTGAGCAAAGCCCGATTGCCGGAGTGAGCTACACAATGTCCTTCATGTACTTCTTCAAGGACGCGCCACATCTGATTTGGGCCTAAGCATTTCGCCAGAGGGCCTCCATATATGTCCTTTTGTATATGTAGTTGTGAACGATGTTGTATCTAGCCGCTTGCATTCGCAGCTTCTTGGCCTCTTTTTTATCTTTGGGGAGTACGCCGTCCTGCAAATATGTGATAATATGGTTGTGCCAGTCCCAAGTCAGGTTTATGGTTCTTACCTCAATTTGGTCTATCGACGAGTTGAGGAGGTGGACAATATTTTGACCTCCGATTGTAATGTTCTTGGTGGCTGCTGCTAATTTGGCAAGACCGTCTGCCTCGATGTTCTGTGCTCGGGGAATCTGATTGAGCTGACATTCATCGAATTCGGGTAGCAGTTTGCAGATTTCTGTCTGATATTTTTGTAACCTTCGCTCCTTGATTTGGAAAATCCCTGTGACTTGGTTGACCACGAACTGAGAATCGGAGAGCAACCTTAGCCGCTTCACCCCGTATTTGAGTGCTAGTCTCGATCCTGCAATTACGACCTCATACTCAGCCTCGTTGTTAGTCATGTCCAGGCACCTTATGGACTGGCGAATCACTTCGCATGTCGGGACTTCGAGTACGAGTCCCAGCCCAGACCATGACGCATTAGACGCGTCGTCGGTGTACAGGACCCAGAGGTCTTATGTTTGGGAAGAAGCGTGGACGACTTCCTTTTCGACTTTGGGCATTACTTTCGCACTGAAGTCGGCGAGGACTTGCGACTTTATCATTGTTCGCGGCCGATATGTAATATCGTGCTCGCTTAGTTCGATGGCCCATTTGGCCAATTTGCCCGATAGTTCGGGTTTGTGTAAAATAATTCTTAAGAGGAAAGTTGTGATGACCGATATGAGGTGGATTTGGAAGTACGGTCTAAGCTTTCGTGAAGCTACGACTAAGGCCAGAGCCAGTTTTTCAAGATGGGGGTATCTGGTCTAGGCGTCGACTAGTGTCTTACTAATGTAATAGATGGGAGATTGCGTACCTTTATTTTCTTGGACTAAGACTCCGCTCATAGCTACTTTAGACACGGTGAGATAGATACGGAGAAGCTGTTCTGGTTCTGGTTTTGAGAGCAACAGCGGCGAGGACAAGTACACCTGTAACTCCTTCAGGGCTTGGATGCACTCAGGGGTCCATTGGAGGCCGTTCTCCTTTTTGAGTACGCCGAAGAACTTATGGCACCTATAGGAGGATCGTGAGATGAACCTCGAAAGGGCGGCGATATGGCCAGTCAGCCTCTAGACATGTTTTTTGGTGGTCAAGTGTTCTGGTATCCCTTCGATGGCCTTGATTTGGTCGGGATTGACCTTGATGCCTCGCTACGACACTAGGAAACCCAGGAATTTTCCTGAGGCCATGCTGAATGCACATTTTTTGGGGTTCAGTTTCATGCCGTATTTTCTGAGTATGCCGAAGGCTTCTCTCAAGTGGTCGATGTGATCTTCTTTCTTTTTGGATTTGACCAGCATATCGTCGATGTAGACTTCCATCGTTTTTCCGAGTTGTTCTTTGAACATTTTCATCACCAGCCTTTGGTTTGCCCCCGCATTTTTCAATCCGAAGGGCATGACTCTGTAGCAGTATGTCCCCTAGTGGGTGATGAAGATGGTCTTTTCCCGGTCCTCTTCCTCTATGAGGATCTGATCATAGCCCGAGTAGGCATCCAAGAAACTTAGTAGCTCGTGCCCGACTGTTGCGTCGATGATTTTGTCGATATGAGGTAATGGAAATGAATCCTTGGGGTAAACTTTATTCAAGTCAGTGAAATCTACGCACATCCACCACTTGCCATTCTTCTTTTTCATCATGACTACGTTGGTGACCCATTAGGGATACTTCGACTCCCTAACGGAGCCATTTTCCAATAATGTTTCCACTTCTTCGCGTATCGGGTCATTAATTGCGGAGTTAAACTTACGCCTAACTTGCCTAACTGGTGGGTAGAGTGGATCAACGTTCAATTTATGCTTGGTGATTTCCTTTGGTATACCTGGCATATCTGCATGGCTAAAAGCAAATAAATCCGCGTTATCAGTTTCAAATTCATGAAACTTACCAGGTTCCTGAAGTTTGCAGCCGATGTAAGCTTTCTTGTTGTGGTTGTTGCTGTCCAATTGAACTGGGTTGAGATCCTCTATGGTCGACCCTGCGACCTTGACCATATCGGGGTCTTTGATGACGTCCTCACTGTCATCGCATATCGACCTCGACCCTTTTGATTGCTATGCCTCCTTTTCTTTATCTTTTGTTTTTGGGTGGTCGTGCAGTCTAGGGCGATGCGGTAATATTCCTGGGATGTGTGTTGCTCCCCTCGTATACTAGATATGCTATATGGAGTTGGGAATTTGATGACTTGGTACAAGCTGGAGGGTATAGCTCACATGGTATGTATCCATGGCATCCTATTATGGCATTGTATACCGTGTCCTAGTCCATGATGTGGAATGTGGTCTCCACAATGACGCCACCCAGCGGGACGGGGAGTGTGATCTCGCCTGATATCCGTTCAACTGCATTGTTAAAGCATGCTACTGTGATGTAGTGTGGTACTATCTTGTCCTCGAGTTTCATTTGTGTGAGTAATCGAGGATAGATAATACACGCGCAGCTCCCGTCATCTACCATAATCCGTCTTATGTAGGTATCAAAAATTCGTAAAGTAATAACGAGAGCGTCATAGTGAGGGAATGCCAACCCGTTGGTATCTGACTTATCGTAGATGATACTTTCTTCGAGTTCATCGTATAGTTCGTGGGTAATCAACCGCTTGAGCTTGTGGGTTATGGTGAACTTCACGCCATTGATGAAAGCGTCATCCCAGCCACCAATGATCATGTGGATGGTGCGGGCTGGTGAGGGCGACTTCGGTGGCCCTTGATGTTGTTCGCGTCCCCTGGCAAAGTTGGTCCTTCCCCGATCGCTCAGCAATTCTTTGAGGTGTCCCTGTCGCAGCATGTTTACGACCTCCTTCTTAGGGCGATGCATTCTTCAATTTTGTGCCCTCGCTCTTGATGGAACTCGCAGAGGGCGTCTGATTTTCTGGTATTCGGGTCCGATCTCATTTTTTATGGCCACTTTACCTTTGGTCCGAGTTTCTCCAAGGCGTAGACGATCTCTGTAGGTGATACACAAAAATTGTGAGTGGATAGTAAATGGGGCATAGCTCTCTCATTTCGGTGAGTCCCTGTTCTTGATCGGAGTGGGATCTCTTCTGACATCATTTCTCTGATTTTTTCTGGATTCTGCTTGCACTAATATGAGTCGATGAGTCGACCTATTGAGGTCATTTTTGTCTGCTCGGACTTCAGCACAGTATGCATTATGTATTTCGTCCCAAGTTGTAAGGGGATATTTCATAAGCTGACTTAATAATTTTCTTGTCGCCCTTGAACCATTTCTACTCATCCCGTTTTGAAAAGCAGCTACCGCCATTCCTTTTGATACGTTGGGCAAAGTCATTCTTACTCAGTTAAAACGGACGAGGAAGTCCCGCAGTCCTTCTCCCGGGGACTATGTGATAGCAAAGATGTCATTCACTCTTGCCTCGGCCTTGTTGGCCCCGGCATGGGCTGTCACGAACTTATCAGCCATTTCCTCAAAGGTTTCGATGGAACGTGCCGGCAGTTGTGAGTACCAGGTTAATGCACCTCCCGTGAGGGTTTCGCATTTCTTTAGCAGAATGGAGGATACTTGTTCCTTGGCTAGGTCATTGCCTTTCATGGTGGTGACGTAATGGGTCACATGATCCTCGGGGTCGGCTGTGCCATCGTATATTTTTAGATAAGACGGCATTTTAAAGGTCTTTGGTATTGCATGTGGGGCAGCGCTATCACTGTATTACTGCTCGACTAACCGACCGGCATCTCTCTTCGGCAATAACTTAGGAGTGCCCGGGATTTTATCGACCCTTTCTTGGTGTTCTCTCATTTGGTCCCGAAGTGCCTTGTTCTCGTTTTCCATTTCTTCCATCCTTTTCAGAACGGTTGTGATAGCGTCGTTGCCTGCATTGTTAACAACATTGTGAGTAATACCTGTTGTTGTGGGTGGAGGAGAAGGTTGATCATGTTGCTCGCCCGCTGATGGTGCAACACAAGTTCTCGCATTTACTGCGGCAGCGTCCTGAACGGGTTTATGGAGGACACTGGTTAGTGTATCAGTTAGCCAGGCCTCTAGGAGCTTCTTTATTGCTGGTGGTGTCTCCTCTCCCACGGATATTGAGGCTGTCTTGCCAAGGGATTTTGTGATGCTGCTGTGGGGAGGGGTGATCCACCTCGCCTAGGAGAGGCATTGGGCGTTGTTTCCTCGTCCATTGCTTCGGAGCCTTCGTGGATGATGTCCATGAGGTTTGTTGGGAGGTCACTCATTATTCTCGTTCTTCCTTCTTCGTTACCTTCCATGTTAGACCTATGCATCCAGAGAGAAGAAGGTTCTTGTTATATATATATATATATATATATATATATTTTACGTCAGTAACCAGTGTCGATTGTAGATCTAGAAGAAACTAAAAAACTTAGCTAGAAAATTCCCATAGACGGCGCCAAATTGTTTGAACAAAACAGTATGCCTTCCGATTAAACTATTGAATTTATGTATTAATGGGTTAAATCTAGTTAAGGATAATAACTTTAGATGACAATCTCGAAAACGTGCAAAAGACGGAGGCATATCCAGTAAATGCTTGATGACAATAAGTGCAAAATACTCTTAAAGCATGAATGTTGATACCCAATATTTTCCTCATATTTTCCAAATATATATATACCTTCAAAATAGCGCGTATGCATCATCATTTGATTTACAAGCATACACAAGTATTTTTCATAATTTTCCATGATTGTTAAAGACTTTAAATCAATTTATTTCTATATTTTTATTATATAAATATCCAATAATTACCCTATAAATTATTTTTATGATGATTTAATCATCTAAACTTATCATTTATACCAATATGAGGTTTTAAATATTTTCAGTGCATTTATCATAATTACATTTGCATTTTTAGGGCCAAATTGCATATTTTGCAATAATAGCCCATATGCATATATAATTACATCATTCATACAGAAAATGACTTTTTATATTTTTATAATGTTAAGTAATTATTTTTAATTATTTTCATACATAAATAATATTTTTTTTATTTATTAATTATTTTATAAATTATTTATTTGTTAGATAGTGGGTATTTAAAATCCAGCCCTAAAATCCCCTATTTTCGAATTTAACCCAACACCTTTACACCATCCCAATACCCTGATCCCAAACCAAATAACCCCCAGCCCAATCAATTAAACTAACCCGACCGAGAACCCCCAACTAATCGTGGTCGTTGATCTTTGAGATCAACGACCCATATTACTCATACCCTTTTAATTAACCAAACTCCCCTAAACCCTAAACTATTCTCCACCATCTCCCGTCTTTTGATTCTCTCATCTCTCTACCCAAACCCTAGCCGTCTCCCCCAATTTTCTCTCTTAATCCCACCGGACATGGGATTACATAGCTGTTTCTTGCCATATTCTACTTCCCCCTGGTACTGGAACCTTCTATATACCGCTTGCCTAAACATGGAAAGCGGATCTCATCAACTTCGAACCAAAGCTGGTTTAGTTCCTTGACCTTTTTTGTCTATGTTCGTGCTTGTTCTATTATGGTATAAATCTCTATGAACCTCTGTGATTCTTACTTACCCTAGAATTAGGATTTCAAATCTCTTTTAGATCAAACCAAATATGGTTCGATTCTTTGATTTTAAGCGCTATTTTCGTCTATGTTCATTCTTGTTCTTTTGTGGTATGAATCTCTGTGTATTTCTGTGATTCCTACTCACTCTAAAATTAGGGTTTCAGATTCTTTTAAATCGAACCAAATCTGGTTCGATTAATTGATTTTAAAAAATATTTCTGTCTATGTTCATCTTGTTCTATGCAGCATGTGATTTTTACCTTTTATTTATTTTAGATTTCTGCTGATTTGTGTACTTTACCTAAAATTAGGGTTTTGAAATTTTTTCTTTTCCTTACTGATTTCGATTGCTTTCCTTTCTAAGTGTTTGGATAATATTTTTTCATATTTATGTGTTTGATTTCTCCACTATATAAACTCCTCCCCACTCCCCTTTGAAACAGCTCTGGAATCATTAAGAAAATTACTAAAAATTAAAGCGGTGTGCTCTTGCTCTTTAACAATCTTTCTCTCCACTTTGATTCCTGGCCGGCTGTAAGTCAAGGCCAGAAATTATGGGTTCTTGCTCTTTCGTTGATATTCATAACATTGCGGGCTTCCTTTCTTTCTTGTTTCATTTAACTGGTGAGTTACCAAACCTTTGTCATTTCATTTTGATTTACCTGTCATTAACATGAGTTTTCACTTCTGAAGATTTTTATTCCATGTGTTACTTCATTTTTAGGCTTTGCTAATCTGAATGCCATTACGTTTGTAGTTTAAGACATGTTTAGACATGAGTTGATTAATTTCTTTTAATTCTGCCTATCCTATGTGTTATTGATAGCCATCCCTTTACTGTTTGAAATTGCTACTGGAACATGATCTCCTATCTTCTTCTATGGATTGGTTGATTAAGTATGAGTATATTCATTAAGTAAATAACAAGTCTATTTCTGAATTGCTGCAATGTAGCCTGTTTTGATCATGTTTTCGTCGTGTCTTAACTTTTTCAGTAATTGCCCTAATTAGTTCTCAGCATGTTAGGTTCTATTGCCAATTGATATGATTCCTTCTTGTGACACTAGCCTTCTGCACTTAGCATAATCTGAAATCTCATTTTCTTCTTACTATAAGTATGTCTTGCAACTTGTCTTGTTAATATGTGCATTATGTGATTGAACTCGTTTTCTGAAACTTGGTTATGTTTGTCTTAAATCTAAGCATGTTCTGTTACCTGTTTTTTTACGTGCTCAATTTGATTCTGTCCTTCAGTATTGTCCCTTAACCTCATTCTATTCCTTTACTACTTGGTCTCTTTGAGTTCTTATTCCTTAGCCAACTGAAAACCAAGGCTACTTAGGTTTTGCCCTTTGACCTCCCTAGTGTGAGCACTACTCAGGATCCAATTGAGATCCTTGTGAACTCTGACACACCAGGACTTGGTCCCTAGTTATCCTCTGAATCTCTCCCATTAACCTCCCTAGTGTGAGCACTGCCCTGGGTTCTTGAAGCCCTTGGGAGCTCTGACACACTAGTGTCTTGGTTCTATATGTTTTATGCCTAGTAGGTGAATCAATTGATTTTTGGCTGCCTTATGTCAATGAAGATGTCATTTCTGGGCTATTGTGAACCATGGGAATGAAGGCCTGGCCTGGCCGGGTGTATCTTTGGGCCTGTTGTAGGCTCCTTATAGTCATTTATTTCTGTAATTTATTCCATTTATTTTGGGTTTGTAATAATTATTGTAATAACAATTGGGGTATTAGTAAAGTAGGAAAAGGGGATTTGCATTGAAATAGGTAGAAATCCTGCCTATAGGTATTCTATTTTGCTCATAAATATGTCATTATGCTCAAACATATTCACTTATTATGTGTTAGAAATCCTGCCTATAGGTATCCTATTTTGCTCAAATTTGGCATTATGCTCAAACATGTTCAATTATTATGTGTCAGTAATCCTGCCTAGAGGTTCTCTATTTGGTTCAAATGTGCTCTGTTTTTACGTGTTAGAAACAATGCCTATAGGATATTGAATGATTAATATCTCAATGTGCGCATAGGATTCTGTTTACACACTGCCTAATCTACAAATTTAGATGCCATGCCTATAGGATCTAAAATCAGTTCTAATTGTAACTATAGAAATCATGCTTATAGGATCTAAAATTACTTTCAATTATGACTATAGAAATTCTGCCTATAGGGTCTAAAATCAGTCTTAATTATTGTCCTGCTCGTTTCTTTTAAGAGTTTTCAACAGTGTGCTAATTATCATTATTAGGAATCATGCCTATAGGACTCGATTAAGCAATTCTGAACATATTCTTGTGATTACCATTGTTAGTTACTGCGTGAATCACCTAGACATGATGCCTATAGGTTTTAATCTCTTAAACTTGTAATCAGTAAGCAACTATGTAGGCTTTAGAAATCGTATTAAGGGAAGTAGCTTTTAACACACAAATTGTCTGCTTATTAAAATTCAGAATCACATAGATCTTGCCTTTAGGATTCTGCAACCTTAACTTGTTTAAAATATGCAACTGTCAATGGCAATTAGTTTGCGTGCATTTGTTGTCTAAATGCGGAGGCCAACTTGAGCCCTTATTTGCTTATACATGAAAGTTCAAATTGTTTTGTATGTCATCTAGTTTTTTTCAATTTTGAGCAACCTAAGTTAAGTCTAGAACCACCCGAGATAGAGGTCCAAATGCCTCCTGGACCATAAGCACGGGACGGGTAGTGCACGCATAGGATACGATTTAGAATTAACTAGTGCGCTTTAGGTAAACAACTTAAAGATAGTAATCGGGTAGCAGGAGATGATAGTCTGTGCCCGCTGAATAATATGAGTAACACCCCATTTTGAGGGAGTTACGAAGTATTATTTATGTTGCACGGGGTGATCCTTTAGGCTAAAAAACTTAGGACCCTCTTTTTTGTTTTAAAATCAATCATTTTATTTATTTGCCCAATTTTGTCTTTTCTCTTTTGCTTAGGCTAATTCATATAATTCGAGTTCGGCCTGGACCCACTATTGTGGACCTCGAGAAGTGCCTAACACCTTCTCTTGGAGGTAATTTGAGCCCTTACCTGATCTTTGGTGACACAAACTGGTTAAACCAGAGTTATCTGTAAATAGGTACCCTAACGCACCTTAAATCCGTTAGGTGGCGACTCTCTCTTTTAACATCTTTCCTTAAAAGAGTTGCCACGTGCCGAAACCCGATTTCGCGAGAAAAAGGGGCGCGACAATGAACATTAATGGAGATATAACTAACAATAAATGGCAATAAATGATATTTAAGTAAATAAGGAGAACGATTCACTCAATAATTGATGGATTGGACGAATATTTATCCTCACAATGATGAATGACAAAAAGGTCCAAGATTCGTATGAACAATCCTTGGATCTGATGGAAAAGTTGGGGAATAATAAGAACAAGAATCTTTATCAAAAAGGTAATTTTGTATTTTTTTACAAGGAAGAGAGAATCTTCTTCTCTAAAGTGCTCTTATCAAAATGTCCCCCCCTCCCTCCCCCCCCTTCTTTTTCTTTTTCCTTATATCTTCAACACATATCCCTAGTAAACCCTAATAGTACAAATGTCAGGAATATTCACTAGAATATTCTCTCTAATATCTGACTCTAAAAACTAGCTATTATTGTCCTTTACACAGTGCTTGAACTCGATCATGGTTGACACCTCGGCCACAAATTTTGCTGCCTTATGGTCGACCTCGACCGACTCTTCCCTTCATGTCATATTAGGCTAAATACCCTTAGGGCAGATTTTGGCCAATACAAAAGTAACATACAAACATATACAACTTATTTATACAACATTCTTATTCGTCTTCTTCTTCTTCGACGAATTACAATATGAAATTTCACCTAAAACTAATTATAAACTTAACCAATCTATCTCAAAATTTGGAGATAAATTCCGAAGGCTATTCTCAATCGTTTGCAAGAACACCCAATCCAAATAAATCATAAATTCAAATATAGAATTTAAAACTTTGAAACTCTTTAATGGATGTTAATGGTGAATCTTCTCCTACTGTAATTTTAAATATAATATTGATAGATTTGGCTAAATACCCTTAATGGGTTGATTTGTACGAAAACAATGAAATATTTTGAAATCCTTTAAAAAACGAGATGCAAACGTAATTTTACGGGCTTTGTAGAAATGATATACGTGAGCACTTTGCAAGTCTACTACTTTAGTGCGAGAGAGTTGTAACGATTATGAGACATTGATTGAAGCTGAATAAATAAAGAATAACTAATAGGTATTAGTTTGGTAATGATTGGAGCAGCAAATTAGGATTCGGCAAGAATCTCATTTTTTGGTAGTACGAAGGGGGAATTGGCCCAAAAATTTGATGGGGGTCAAGACGTTGTCGGACGCCGGCGGCTCACTCAAGTGCCCCCCGAACCGCGCGAGTTACGGACTAAATTTAAGGGATCATTTTTTTTATCATGGTTTTACATATAAATAATAAATACAGATACACAACGTAATTTTTAAGGAACCTAAAAATAATAATAAATATTTATCTAAATGAGTATATTTAGGTAAAAATTTCTTTATTTTTTGATAATTATTTTGGACCTATTATATATCATATGTCTCTATTTAATTTGTCACTTTTCCACATCATACGTAAGTATTCAATAGATAGTTTTTGAGTAGTTTAAGTAGGCGTTTGGATATAAAAATTATAATTTTTGAAGAAAAAAACTATTTGGAGTTAAGTCGCAAAATGGTATTTGTAATTTAAAAATATGTTTGGACATGATTGAAAAAATGTTGCAGTTTTGTGAGTGAGAAAAAATATTTTTTCTGAAAATTTTGAAAAAGTGGTCAAAATTACTTTTCGTTTTTTGAGAAACTCATTTTCGAAAAAAATTCAAAAAACTTGCAAAATTTCACGGACAAACACATTTTTGAATTTTTTTTTGAAAGAAGGAAAACTTTTTTATGAACAAACGGGGCCTAGATATGCAATCGAAAGTTAACAGCTAGCTTGCATGGTTGTTATCTCTTGTATCGTATCGTATTGTTACTTTAAACATAATGTTTGTTTTCACTGTTACTTAAATTTTATTGTATCGTATCGTTAAATCGCTCGTTACGTAACCATGAAAAGTGACACTTTAAATGACCGATTTGGTGTCGCGTCGTTACCTTATTATTTTCTCTCATCTAACCTTTCCTTATTATTAAATAATTATAATTTATTCTTTACCTTACCTTTTTATATAATAATATCATCTCATACCTTACTTTTTTTTATAATAATATTACAAATTATTCTTAATATTGTTGGTGCATAAACAATACATATATCCAAATATTATATACTAGTCTCTATGTACGTGCCTCACACGTATAACAATAGGCGCACCTAATATTTAACATAAAATATGTGAATAAATTTGTTATCGGAAAAGAATTAATCTCATATAATTTATGATATTAAAAATGCTACTTCGGCTGGGCTTGACATTCGCAGGATGGACAAGGGTCGACAAAAAAGTCAAAACTCCAACACCTTTAATATATATCCGTTTGTTTGCTGTCAATTATCAATCTAAAATTGAGTTATTTTTTAATAATAAAGCAAATACGATAGTAGACATCTTGTTCAGACTTTGCGAGAGTTTCATAATGGCAAGAGATCTATTGAAAAACTCCTAAAGTCTTGGACAACTGTTATAAATATATGGTTGATTATGCACTTGAGGTAGATTAATAAAGTAGGATACTTTCATTAAGCTTATGAATTTTTGTGTTAATTAATTTGAGTCATTTAGCGGATAATTCACCATTGGTTAACGATATTATGTGGACTAACTATATGGAGCTTCACTTTAAAGAATTCAATGTCTAGCTAGTTTATTGAGTGTTCAAAATATTAAATAGCCTTAATGAATTACGATTTTATTCAACATGAAATTATCTCTTTGAAAAATAATTTAAGTTTAATGCCAATGAATTTTAATTTCTTCCACGTTATCTAGTCTTGATTGTGCGTTGCAAATGTGATACTCTGGTCCTTCCTTTGATATGCAGTTATGTTAGTTTATAATTATTAATACAGTTATCTTATTTATAAAAATAAAAATTTATTAATGTCTGAAACGTGAAAAAATGGCCTAAAACTAGATTTCTAAAAACATAAAATCAAACACAAAGTCGTTTCAGTACGTTGGATTGGAAATAAAATACCGTAAAAAATCATAAAAATTCTCTTGAATAACAGTCTGTTGTTAGTTTCGGATACCAAAACAATTTTTCTTTAAAATTTTAAACTAATCATTTTAATTTTAGTTAGAGCTATCAAAACGGGTCAACCCAACCCAAGTCTCGTGGGCTTTTAAATTTGGTCGGCTAGGATGGGCCGACCCACCATATGAATGGGATGGGCCAACCCAGCCCTAAGAGGGTCGTGGGCTAAGGCGGGCCGGCCCATCAATGTTTTTTAGATAAAAGAATTTTTTTAAATCCTTTATATTTTTTAATGTGGTCGCTTAATCATGTAAACAACTTCTGTTTGCTAAGAGCGAACAAAAGCTTGATATTTGACGTGCAATCTCGTAATTGAAATGCAAATTCTCTATATCTCTAGCTCTTCTTTTTTAAAGTTACATGAATATTTTCTTAATACTTTTCTTTCATTTTTCTCAGATTCAGTGATTGTTTCAGTAAGTTTATATGATGAGGTTTTTTAATTTAGGATTAACATCATTTGTTGATTTTATCATTATAGTCAATAAATTTTTAAATTCCTGAAATTTGCTAGTGGTCAATTTTTTTTTTGTGTATTTAAAATTGATTTTTATCTATACTGAAGAGTAGTTTAAATATTAATAATATATTAAAGTAATCCAACCGTATCATTGGCCACTTAAAGTAATATTTTCTTTTGAAAAAAAATTATTATTGGCCACCTAAAACTTTTCGAGTTCGTTATTAATTAAGTTAAAGAAAAACTAATTTTGTCATATTACATGCATGTCAAAAATCTAAATTCTAGTTGATATAGAAGGGTAAATGAGCAATCTAGGGTTGAGGAAGGGGGATTATAGTTAATAGTTTTATTAGTTTTTACTTTTTTTAAATATTAAATATTTAATAGTTAATTAATTTGAATTTAATTAATTTTTGGCCCATGGGCCGGCCTAGGCCCAACCTTGGTCAAGCCTCAAGGGCCAGCGGGTTAACTTGGGTCAGGCTTATAAACCTCAGTTTTAAATGGGCTCAAAATATCCTGCCCAACCCTACCCAAATAGCGGACTAAGTTGAATTGGCCTCACGGACCAAGCCCATTTTGACAACTCTAATTTTAGTACTTTGAAAATATTTGACAATGTACAAATGACATAACTTTCATTCAATTCTAATGTATTTCTTCCACGTTTACCTAGAGGAAAGTTTATTAGATTTAGTTTTAGGATTCACTTTTTCTTATTTGATTCGAAACTTTATCTCTTTCGTGGTTAAGTTCCTATTCTACGACAATTTCTCATTCTAACGTGTCTATTTTTAGTTGTGTCATTCCCTATAAATTGTTGCCAAAATTAATATAAATAATATAGGGTATAAAAGTTCGTCAATATTTCAAAGATATTTTAATCAATTTATATCCCTTATTCTAACGTATCTATTTCCAGTAGTGTCATTCCCTTCTAAGTTGTTGCCAAAACGAAAATAAATAATAAAAAATATAAAAGCCAGTCAATATTTTATAAATATTTTAATCAATCAACATTTAGTATGGAACATTTGTGCTTTTATAATAACTAGTCTTAGTGAACGTGCGTTGCACGTGTATACAACGTCAGTAAACTAAAATTTGTATACATGAAAAATTAATTATGTAAAATAAAAAATAACATTAAACCGTCACTTAAGTGACAAAAATAAATGTGATTATATAGATATAGTAATTAAATATTTTTAGAACTTGCAGAGATAAATAGATCAGCTAAGTTAGTTATATATTATTTAATTATAGGTATTTTTATTGTATGATATAATAATATGTTAGTGCATTTTTGAACCTAACCTAATTTCTCTTTCATAAACGTTGTTGTCGGTCCTAAAAATTTCTAATTAATTATTTCACATTGAAACAAAAATGATGACTATTTATCATTTAATCATTTAGATGCGCATTATTTACAATAATAATAAATTACTAAGTAAAATATTTAATCAAATAAACTATGAAAAAAGTTTCTTAAGCTATCAGCGCATTTAAATATAATCAACGATTTAAAGTTGAAAAAGGAACAAAAAATTCAAAAGAGTAAATTTATAGAAAATGAAAAATATAAATGAAGATCATAATGACTTCAATGAGCTATATATAGGCAAACTTATAAACATATAAATATATAACACAAATATGGGGTGTAATTCAACGTTTTAGCATTGTTTGAGGTGATTTAAGGGTTCGACTAAGTTCGTATGATGTTTTAGGACTTGTTGGTATATTTGGTTGAGGTCCCGGGGGCTCGGGTGAGTTCCGGAAAGTAAACGGATCATTTTTGGCCTTGGTGAGATTGCTGATATCTGCTGCTGCATTTTTCTAATTTATTCTTTCGCATTTACGAGTGGGCCCTCGCGTTCGCGAAGAGTATTTTCTGAGTGTGCGATTTTGTTCTTCGCGTTCGCGAAGGGGAGGACGCGAACGCGAAGGTATGGTCTGTGTGTGCATCACGAACTCGTGAGTGGTGTCGCGTTCGAGAAGAGGAGTGAGGCAATTGGGGACCCCAGGTCCTTGTTCTACGCGTTCGCGAAGGGTTAAATTTGTGGGCAGTCAAGTTGTGCTTCGCGAACGCGAGGGACCTGTTGCGTTCGCGAAGAAGAGAGGTCTCGACAGAAAGTTTAAGTTCAGAAAATGAGACTCCATTTTTAACGATTTGGAGCTCGGATTGAGGCAATTTTTGGGAGATTTTCAGAGAAAACAACGGGGTAAGTGTTATTAACTCAATATTGGTTAAATTACCCGAATCCATGGTTATTTTTATCATTTAATTGGGAAATTAAATTGTAAAAGTTTGAAAACCCTCTTGGATATATTTGAGGATTTGAGGGGCGAATTGTTATCGGAATTTAGTAATTTTGGTATGGTTAGACTTGTGGTGGAATGTGAGTTCATATTTTATAATTTTTGTCGAGTTCTGAGACGTGGGCCCCACGGGCGATTTTTGGAGTTAAAATTCGGATTTTTGTGGAAAAATTATATTTTCATATGAAATTAATTCCAATAAATTTTATTGACTAAAATGAATTATTTGTGACTAGATTTGAGGCAGAGGTCGATTTACGAGGCAAAGGCATAGCAGAGTAAAGAATTTCACGCTCTAAGGTAAGTAATAGTTTTAAATCTATTCCTGAGGGTATGAAACCCCGGATTTTGTGTCATGTGATTATTTTGGAGGTGACGCACATGCTAGGTGACGGGCGTGTGGGCGTGCACCGAGGGGATTATGACTTGGTCCGTCCCGTGAAAATTGTAAAGTTGAATAACTTGTTGTTAGCAATGTGCTCTCTGTGTGTTGTGGAAATTTGACAGTAAGTCATATTAGAAACCATGTTTAGGCTATATGTTGGTACTTTTGGAAACCACAGAGATCGTGTGCATGTTGAACTATCTACTAAATTGTTGTTTTGTACTCAGTCACACTTTACTTGATTATTTTATCCCAGTCTCTGTTGTTATTTATTAATACATCATATCATCATTTTCGGACTATTTTTATGACATTGTGATCCTGTGATAAAGAGACTGAAGAGATTAATGACTGAGAGAGGCCGAGGGCCTGACTGTGAGGATAGTTTTGGGATCGGGCTGCACGCAGCATGCCATGTTGGCTTTATATATATTATTATTATTATGTGGATCGGGGCTGCCCGCCTGCAGCATGCCTTATAGGCTTATTATAGCACGTGAGTTGTCTGTGCAGCACGTGAGTTGGCCGTGCAGATCCAGATATTGATACTATAGCACGCGAGTTGTCTGTGCAGCACGTGAGTTGGCCGTGCGGATCCAGATATTGATTCTATGGCAAGTGAGTTGTTCGTGCAACACGTGAGTTGGCCGTGCAAATTATAGCACTTGTGTTGTAGGAGCCCCTTCGGAGTCTGTACACCCCCAGTGACCGCGAGTATCCATTGAGTGTGAGTGCTAAGGGCTGGGAGCCCAGTGAGTGATTGTTGTCCCGAGAGGTTGTACTTGTTTTTTATTAGTTGATGCACTTAGTTGCTATCTGTTGTTGTGGTGAAATTTCTGAAGGATTCCATATCTGGATTACATGAACTTGAATTGTATAAATTGATTTGACTTAAACTGCTGGATTTGAAAGCATGTCTATTCTTTGCTGGAATTACTGAAAGTGAACTATAATTGTGTAGCTCGTCACTATCTTCAGTTCTTTATTTATTATTGTTACTTACTGAGTTGGTTGTACTCATACTATACCCTGCACTTCGTGTGCAGATCCAGGTATTTTCGGACATAGCGGGTGTTGATTCCCTTGCACAGTTGACTTTTTCGGAGATTTAGAGGTAGCTGCCGTATTTCGCACACCTTGCCTCTCCTTCCCTATCTCTTTATTTACAGTATTTGGTCTCAGACTGTTATGGACCGTATTTTTCCACACTTCTACTCATATTAGATGCTCATGTACTTAGTAACACCGGGTTTTGGGAGTGTTTATATATGTATTTGTAAATTTTCTTCCGCTGAATTTAATCATATTGTTTTTTTTAAACATAAAAGATATGGGAATTTATTGAAATTATCGGCTTGCCTAATATTGGGATAGGCGCCATCACGACGGGTGAGATTTTTGGGTCGTGACAAAACTATAATCCTATACAAGAAAGAAAAGACTATGTTTTAGGAAAAAGAATAAATTTACTGTGTAGAAGGGCTAGAAAAAATAAATTGCACTATTATTATTATAATAAAAGAGAAACCACATCATAATTAAGCAAAAAATTCTCAGCACTTTAAATTAATATAAAGGCATACCTGATCGGCTGACACTTTAGATTGCCAATAAAATCAAGAAGAACATTAGCAAGAACTTTAGCAAAGAGTTTATGCAGAGTTCTAAATTGAAAGTCAAAATTATTGTTGGATATTAATTCATGAAAATATACTACAAAGAATAAAGCAAAAATAAAAAGCTAAACCTAAATCAAATCAAAACAAACTATGAAACAAATTTACAACCATAAGTTTTTCTAGAACTATATAGGTGGCTACGTATACGTTTTCAATTCTCCAAATTTACTTGGAGATATGCTTATATAGTGACTTCTTCAAGTCTCCATATTTGGAAAGAAATCAAAGGGAATAAGGACTTTCTTTTAATAAATTTGTGCGTAATTATTTAGTGTAATATTATAAAAATAATTAAGTAATAATTTGAGGAAAATAGTAAATGACAATTTTGTCTATTGTGATGTCTTTTAATGAAGGGTAAATGTAACGATCCGCCGATTGTTTTGAGTATTACAACCTCGTCCTCCCATTTAATGCTCAATTTGTGCTTTACAACTGTTATTTGACTTGCCGAAATAATTGGTTCGGGTCCGATGAGGTTTCGGAATGAATTGATACACTTAGTCTCAGGGATGAAAGCTTAAGTTGAAAAGGTTGACGGAATGTTGACTTATGTGTAAACGACTCCGGAATAGAGTTTTGATGATTCCAATAACTTCGTATGGTGATTTTGGACTTTGGAGTGTGTCCGAAAAATTATTTGGAAGTCCATAGTTAAATTAAGCTTGAAATGGCTAAAATAGAAATTTAAGTTTGGAAGTTTGACCGGGGGGTTGACTTTTTGATATCGGGGTCGGAATCGAGTTCTAAAAATTTTCATAGGTCCGTTATATTATTTATGACTTGTGTGCAAAATTTGAGGTCAATCAGACTTGATTTGATAGGTTTCGGCATCGAATGTAGAAGTTAGAATTTCTTAGTTTCGTTAAGCTTGAATTGGGGTATGATTCGTGGTTTTAGCATTGTTTGATGTGATTTGAGGTTTTGACTAAGTTCATATCGTGTTTTAATACTTGTTGGTATGATTGAATGGGGTCCCGAGGGGCTCGAGTGTGTTTGGGATCACTGGTTGAGAAACTAGTTAAGTTAAGGATTTGGAGTTTGACCACAGTCAATATCAGGTCAAGATGACCTCTTTTCAGTATTTTGAGTGTGCGAGCAGGTTCGTAGCGTGTTTTATGATTGAAATGCATATATGGTTAGTGTCTGAGAGGTTCCGAATGAGTTTTGGGTGCTAAAACGAAAATTCCTTCGTTGTTGATTATCGGTGTAAAATAATTACCAAAATATCATTTTTTATCCCTTAAATTTTCAGACTTCATTTAAATCTTCAAAACATCATATCTCTCTCATTTTAAGGACAAATTGGGTGATTCAAAAGCCTAACTTGACTGAACTTTCACAAGAAATCCATTGGAGGCATCAAAAGAGAGTCTCAGGATTGTTTAGCATACGAAACGAGGCAGAACAGCTGGGCAAAAAAATATTTAATATCGAGAGTTTGTTCATTTTCCATTTTTGACGAATTGGAGCTCGGGAAGAGGTGATTTTCTGCATATTTTCAAGAAAAATTACGGGTTAAGTGTTCTTAACTCAATGTTGGTCAAATTACCCGAATTCATGGTTGTTTTTAACATTTAATTGGTGAATTAAATTGGAAAATTTAGATAACCCTCTTGGTTTAATTTGAGGGTCTAGTTGATGTTAGAATTTAGTAAAATTGGTATGTTTGGACTCGTGGTTGAATGGGCGTTCATATTTGTAACTTTTATCGGGTTCCGAGACGTGGGACCCACGAGCGAGTTTTGAGTGTAATTTTGGAATTTTTAGGAAAAAATAGTATTTTGATATGAAATTAATTCCTATAATTTGTGTGACTGAATCGAATTAATTGTGACTAGATTCGAGTCGTTCGGAAGTTGATACGCATAGAATGGAATTTCTGGAGCATTGTTTAGCTTGCTCGGCATTGGATTCGGCTTGTTCGAGGTAAGTAACTCTTCTAAACTTGGAGCTGAGGGTATGAACCCTAATTATACGTGATATGTGAATTGTTTGGAGGTGACGCACATGGTAGGTGACGGGCGTGTACCATAGAAATTGAGATTCTGTTGATTCAGTAGAGCTGTATAGTCAATTAACTTGTATTTTTCCATGTATTTTATATGTTAGAGAAACTGAGCTGTGACTCATGTTAGAAATCATGCTTATGCAAATATTGGTATTATTGGGACCTACTGAGGTCAGTTCTGCTGTCGAAGTATATGTTTAAATTGTAATTCCGTACCCAGTCATATACATTCATTGCATATCATATATTAGTCTCTGTTGTTATTTATTGATACGTCATATCATCATTTTAGGCTAGTTTCATGACACTGTGAGCTGAAGAGACTAGAGAGATTGATGACTGAGTGAGGTCGAGGGCCTGATTTTTGAGATATTGATACTGTAGCACGTGAGTTGCCCGTGCAGCACGTGAGTTGTTCGTGCGGATCCAGATATTGATACTATAGCACGTGAGTTGGCCGTGCATTCAGATATTGATACTATGGCATGTGAGTTGTCCGTGCAGCACGTGATTTGTCCATGTGGATCCAGATATTTATACTATAGCACGTGAGTTGTCCGTGCAACACGTGATTTGTCTGTGCGGTTTATAGCACATGGGTTGAAGGAGCCCCTCCGGAGTCTGTACACACACCCAGTGAGCGCAGGTACCTACTGAGTGCGAGTGTCGAGTACTGAGAGATTTGGAGGATTGAGTGACTGTGAGGAATGAGTGTCTGGGAGGACTAAGTGAATTGATACTATGAGAGTATGCATATGGTTTTATTACTGAGTTATATCGCATTGACATGCACACTTGGCATACAAGTATAGAGATACATTTTTCCTCATGTTGTACGATATTGCGTCATTCATGACTTCACATAATCATTGACATGTAGGCATAGAGATGTATTTTCCTCATGCCATTTGAAAATGAAACATCCTATCTGTTGTTGAAAAGTTTTTGGGAAAATCACAGTTTTACAAAACGTACTCATATTTTGGTGATTTCGGTAAAAGATTCGGGTTTTCACTGATATACTTAAAAAGCAGGCCTATTTTTTTGGAACTGTGAACGAGCTGAGCATTTTATCTCTGAACTATTTCTTTTATTACTTCTATTATGTTGTTATGAACTGTTGTTGGCTATTGGTGTTGGACCCTGACCTTTGTTCCAGCTCGTCACTACTTTCAACCTAAGGTTAGGTTTGTTACTTATTGAGTACATATGGTCGGGTGTACTCATACTATACTTCTGCACCTTGTGTAAGATATTGGATATTGATGTTGCTGTGATCGACGGGAGCTGAATTTGAAGATGTGCCTGTGTTCAGGTCATAACTGCCTCTTGTTCATGGTAGCCTTAGATTTATAAAAATCTGTTTATGTATATTTCGAACAGATGATGTATTTATTTCATACCAGTTTTTAAATTCTAATCTTAGAAGCTCATGATTTGTACTACCAGTCCTTGAGGAGTGTATTAGAGTCAGTTAAATATTAATTGAATTGGATAGTTGTTAATTGGGTTACCTGACGGGTTGGGTTAGGTTCCATCATGACTAGATAGATTTTGGGTCGTGACAAGTTGGTATAAGAGCTCTAGGTTCATAGGTTCTACAAGTCATGAGCAAGTGTCTAGTAGAGTCTTGCGGATCAGTATGATGACGTCCATACTTATCTTCGAGAGGCTACAAGGCATTTAGGATAATTTTCCATATTTCTTTCCTTATCGTGCGGAATTGATTCAGCTTGAAACATAATTCTTTGCATTCCTTCCATGCATTCGTGTGCGCATGTGAGCTCTCGGTATCAGATGTGCATCGTCGGCTTGTGATTCCATGAACGAGGTTCGAGATTTCTATTCTTTGTTTTGGTGATTGGCCAGTCTGGATGACTTGAGGCCAGATTTAGACAGCAGCTTAGGCTTGGTAGCTTCAGTTGTGTGAACTTGTACATTTGAACTCATATGTCCGGTATTGTCCCAATGAGTGGAATTTGTGGCTCGATTAGCGGTTGAATAGCTATATGATGAGCATGATGTGACTGCAATATATGTTCAGATGGTTTGATAGTGACGAGAATAGTTTGCTTGAGATATAAAAAAAAGGGTGTTGGGTGCTTGGTGTCTTCTTGATTTGACGTATAGTCTCGAGTATGAATGTGTTGAAGGATATTTCATGTTGTTTAATTGTGGAGCGAAGTAGATTTTCACGTCTTGTTGATGAGTTCGGACTTAGGGAGAATAAGTGATCGCATAGTGATTGCGGCTGTGAAAGGGTATATCAAGATGCCAATTTTAGGCAAAAGATGTGGGTTATCTCATGTAGAGTAATCTACGGAGGTGTACCCCTTATAATTTTGAGCGGAGAGTTTCTTTTCTACCAGCGGGGTGTATGTGTTGAGATTTGAATTTAAATCTGGTTGAGAAAGTTGACCTGACTGTCAATAGAAATAAATGCGAGCTTAGCAGATAATTTAGGTATTTCATGATTGGTGTGGCAAGAGCTTGAGAAGAATTTTCGTTGAACTGACTGCAGTATTATGGCAGTAATAAAGTATGGATATTATGAGTAATGGAATGTTTTGTTCTATGACTTTGAGCCAAGTATGGGAGTCTGCTATCACCGATTTGATTGCACGGTTATGTGTTGTATTGGTTTTGGTCTGAGGCAGACTTGCGGATTAGTTATGACTTGCAAAGGTTGAGATGGAGGATGAGTCGAGTAAGGAAATTACTGGATATGGGTTATATTGCACTTTATGCGTATATGAAAATCATGGAATGAGTTGAGTTGTTATTTGTAACGGATGTAGTGTGCACTGTGTATGAATTTGCTCGATTGCGTTAAGGCATGGTTACTTCTTTGGGGTGGTGTTATGCTAATTGAGCATAGGCAGTTCGGCCCGTTTGGGCGGTGCAATTGATATTTGAGAAGAGTGGATGACTCTCGAGAAAGTTCTAATGGATTCAAGATTAATATGTAGCAACTGAGAATTTTTGACGAATTTGTATATGGCTAGAATCTGAGATTTAGTTTGGATGGTGTCGAGACTTGTGGTATTTTTTTTTATCATTATGGATTTTATATTTTGATATCAGGAAGGTGAATGAAACGGCCTTAGACTCAAATAAGATAATTTCAGAGGGGGCGTTTCGGTTGTGGTACTTATGGGGTGCTTAAGGAGAATACAGTGTCTTATGGGCCTTATGGCAGCGTCATTTTATGTTAGTATGTGTTTTAGTGAGCTTTGGGTAAGGATCGTAGTGTTCTGACAAGGAGAAGTGTCAATTTGAGGGTAATTCAGAAGAAACTCGGAGAAAATAGGACAATTAGGTAGTAGGCTAGACTAGTATGGTAATGGCATGCTCGGTTCTTTTAGGTAATTATAATGTGGTAAGGTTCTACAGATGTTTTGGCGGCAATATTCTTGGGTTTGGTGACCTGTGTCGCTTGGTCAAGTTAGAGGAATTCAGTTCTGATAGCTTGGTTATGTGCAAATGGGTTTCAAAGAGTTCTCGGTGGTTTCTACCATGGTTTGAACCTGATATTTTCTATTGGTGTGGGGAACGTGTTGTGTATTGTGATATCCTCCTGGATGGAAGCAAATGGAAGGTTTCTAACTACCGGGTATGTAATTTGCTGGTGACTCAGAGTTGATAATGGGATTCTCGTGCTTGTCACATGATGGCATAATAGATGAGGTGTGTTGTGTGGGATTAAGATTTACATGTACAAGGTGGCAGTTCAATCTTGAAGGGAAGGTTACGAATTTTGGACAAAATGGCTAGTTTCAGATATTTAGAGGAATGTTATAACTACTCGGTAATACTTGAGAAGGGTGCGCATTTCAGAAGGCGCATTGTGTTTTGACTTACGGATGTTCATCGGTATTGCGGTACTCACCTGGTTGATAGACTGTTGATACTCAAATTGTTGCTATGTTACACGAAAGAATTATGAAAGTATTCCTCGTGGGATGATTGTGCATGAAAGATGTGTTAGTCATTATAGTGCTGGAGTTGGGGTCAGTTACAATAATTCATGTGTTAGATGAATTTGGAAACTGGGAGTTCTCAGAAGCATATTGTTTCGGGTTGCGGCATGTTTAAGATGAGTATTTTATTTAAATCAGTGGAAGCACTAGTTGCATTAATTATTTGCGATAGCTACGCGCATTATGAATGCCCATATGTATGGGGTTTGAGCCCATGTGCGGGCATCGGGGCAAGTATTCATACTCGAAATAATGCCTAGGCTATGATATGCCTAGAGTTGACTGTTAAGCATAAAGTTATAGTGTTTCTCATATCCATACCTTTATTGAGAACTACCTGGGTTATACCCTTAGGTTACAAAGAGGTTAATTCCCTGAATAAACTTGGTAGTTGCTATTTCTGCGTTAACTTGCCAAATTGAGTTGTGATAGCATACTTTGTACATACCTACTCTATGGCGCGTTATTTATACCAGTCCAGGAGCATAAGAGTCTTATTTTATTTATCACATACATGTATACTTATTTGACTGCTCCTGTATGATATGCTTGGACTGGAGGCCTGTGACCATGCCATGCGGTTGATGTTAATGTGAGCTCTAGAAGAGCTGGTTACCGTTATAAAATTCGTGTGTCTTGGTTCTACTATATATGATGAGATTATAACATTGCAGTTGTGGTGGTGCTTGTTGAACTTGCAATACGGTTCTCTTATTTGAGATATTATCTATTTTTGGGTACATAGATTGCGCAGTTGTGGCTTGAGTTATATCGGTGTGGCATGTCTGTGGGATAGTTGTGTTTAATAATATATGGTCTAGAATAGTACTATCAGGTTTGATTACAGTATATTTGGTAAGATGACATTGAAAGTCGGCTTAGACAGTGATTATGGTTCTGGTTGGGGCGAGAGAGCTCCATGACTTATTAATCTGATAAGGGGTTATGAGATTCCGTATGTTTCTTTTATTATCAGCAGTGTACGAAGGTTTTGGAGCGAGGTTTGGCTTGATGTGGGGGTTTAATACTAGTACTTGATTGGTTTGGAGTAATTACTATGATCGGGAATGGTGCTGCTAGCATGCAAGTTGTGTAGTATGTTATGTGATTATATCTGGGGTTATGGCTATGGCTTGATAAAACTTGTTCAGAATTTTACAGGGTGTAGATGTGAGATTCGGGTTTTGAAAAGAATTCTGGATGTTAGAAATTGGGCTCTAAGTTTTTGGACTAAAGTTAAAATAATAATCTTTAATTATGTTGTATTGTCAGGCCTATATGGAATAGGGTGGCGTGGGATCACTCCTGGGTACGTGCGTGGTAAGATGGAATAGTGATTTGATGGCTTGAAAACAACTCTTGGCAAGTTCGATGACGAACGTATGTTTAAGTGGGAAAGAATGTAACGACCTGGCCGGTTGTTTTGAGTATTACAGCCTCGTTTCCCCATTTACTGCTCAACTTATGCTTTACAACTATTATGTGACTTACCGGGGTAATTGGTTCGGGTCCGGTGAGGTTTCAAAATAAATTGATACACTTAGTCTCAAGGATGAAAGCTTAAGTTGAAAAGGTTGACCAGATGTTGACTTATGTGTTAACGACCCCAGAAAAGAGTTTTGATGATTCCAATAGTTTCGTATGGTGAATTTGGACTTTGGAGTGTGTCCGGAAAATTATTTGGAAGCCCATGGTTAAATTAGACTTGAAATGACTAAAATAGAAATTTAAGTTTGAAAGTTTGACCGGGGAATTGACTTTTTGATATCGGGGTCGGAATCAAGTTCTAAAAATTTTCATAGGCCCATTATATTATTTATGACTTGTGTGCAGAATTTGAGGTCAATCGGACTTGGTTTGATAGGTTTCGGCATCGAATGTAGAAGTTAGAATTTTTTAGTTTCGTTAAGCTTGAATTGGGGTATGATTCGTGGTTTTAGCATTGTTTGATGTGATTTGAGGTTTTGACTAAGTTCGTACCGTGTTTTAATACTTGTTGGTATAATTGAATAGGGTCCCGAGGGGCTCGGGTGTGTTTTGGATCACTGGTTGAGAAACTAGTTAAGTTAAGGATTTAGAGTTTGACCATGGTCAATATCGGGTCAAGATGACCTCTTTTCGGTGTTTTGAGTGCGCGAGCAGGTTCGTAGCGTGTTTTAAGATTGAAACGCATATATGGTTTGTGTCTGAGAGGTTCCGAATAAGTTTTGTGTGCTAAAACGAAAATTCTTTCGTTGCTGATTTTCTGGTGTAAAATAATTACGAAAATGTCATTTTTTATCCCTTAAATTTTCGGACTTCATTTAAATCTTCAAAATATCATCTCTCTCTCATTTTAAGGCCAAACTGAGTGATTCAAAAGTCTAACTTGACTTAAGTTTCACAAGAAATCCATTGGAGATATCAAAAAAGAGTTTCGGGATTGTTTGACATACGAAACGAGGCAGAACAGTTGGGCAAAAAAATATTTAATATCGAGGGTTTGTTCATTTTTTATTTTTGACGAATTGGAGCTCGGGAAGAGGCAATTTTCTGCATATTTTCAAGAAAAATTATGGGGTAAGTGTTCTTAACTCAATGTTGGCCAAATTACCCGAATTCATGGTTGTTTTTAACATTTAATTGGTGAATTAAGTTGGAAAATTTAGAAAACCCTCTTGGTTTAATTTGAGGATTTGAGGGTCTAGTTGATGTCAGAATTTAGTAAAATTGATATGGTTGGACTCGTGGTTAAATGGACGTTCATATTTTATAACTTTTATCGGGTTCCGAGATGTGGGCCCCACGGGCGAGTTTTGAGTGTAATTTCGAAATTTTTAGAAAAAATTAGTATTTTGATATGAAATTAATTCCTATAATTTGTGTGAATGAATCGAATTAATTGTGACTAGATTCGAGCCGTTCGGAAGTTGATACGCGTAGAATGGAATTTCTGGAGCATTGTTTAGCTTGCTCGACATTGGATTTGGCTTGTTCGAAGTAAGAAACTCTTCTAAACTTGGAGCTGAGGGTATGAACCTTAATTATACGTATTATGTGAATTGTTTGGAGGTGACGCACATGCTAGGTGATGGGCGTGTGGGCGTGCACCGTAGAAATTGAGATTCAGTTGATTCAGTAGAGCTGTATAGTCAATTAACTTATATTTTTTCATGTATTTTTATGTGTTAGAGAAACTAAGCTGTGACTCATGCTAGAAATCATGCTTATGCAAATGCTGGTATTATTGGGACCCACTGAGGTCAGTTCTGTTGTCGAAGTATATGTTTAAATTGTAATTTCGTACCCAGTCATATACATTCATTGCATATCATTCTTAGTCTCTGTTGTTATTTATTGATACGTCATATCATCATTTTGGGCTAGTTTCATGACATTGTGAGCCCGAGAAACTGGAGAGATTGATGACTGAGTGAGGCCAAGGGCCTGATTTTTGAGATATTGATACTGTAGCACGTGAGTTATCCGTGCGGATCCAGATATTAATACTATAGCACGTGAGTTGTCAGTGCGGATCCAAATATTGATACTATAGCACGTGAGTTGTTCATGCATCACGTGAGTTGTCCGTGCAGATCTAGATATTTATACTATAGCACGTGAGTTGTCCATGCAACACGTGAGTTGTCCGTGCGGTTTATAGCGCTAGGGTTGAAGGAGCCCCTCCGGAGTTTGTACACACCCCCAGTAAACGCAGGTACCTACTGAGTGCGAGTGTCGAGTGCCGACTACCGAGAGATTGGGGGGATTGAGTGACTGTGAGGAATGAGTGATTGCGAGGACTGAGTGATTGGGAGGACTGAGTGAATTGATACTCTGAGAGTATACATATGGTTTTATTACTGAGTTATATCGCATTGACATGCACACTTGACATACATGCATAGAGATGCATTTTTCCTCATGTTGTACGATATTGCGTCATTCATGACTTCACACAATCATTGACATGTAGGCATAGAGATGTATTTTCCTCATGCCATTTGAAAATGAAACATCCTATCTGTTGTTGAAAAGTTTTTGGAAAAATCACAGTTTTACAAAACGTACTCATATTTTAGTGATTTCGGTAAAAGATTTGGGTTTTCACTGATATACTTGAAAAGCAGGCCTATTTTTCTGGAACTGTGAACGAGCTGAGCATTTTATGTCTGAACTATTTATTTTATTACTTCTATTATGTTGTTATGAACTGTTGTTGGCTATTGGTGTTGGACCCTGACCTTTGTTCCAGCTCGTCACTACTTTCAACCTAAGGTTAGGTTTGTTACTTATTGAGTACATATGGTCGGTTGTACTCATACTACACTTCTGCACCTTGTGTAAGATATTGGATATTGATATTGTTGTGATCGACGGGAGCTGAATTTGAAGATGTACCTGTGTTCAGGTCATAACTGCCTCTTGTTCATGGTAGCCTTAGATTTATAAAAATCTGTTTATATATATTTCGAAAAGATGATGTATTTATTTCATACCAGTTTTTAAATTCTAATCTTAGAAGCTCATGATTTGTACTACCAGTCCTTGGGGAGTGCATTAGAGTCAGTTAAATATTAATTGAATTGGATAGTTGTTAATTGGGTTACCTGACGGGTTGGGTTAAGTGCCATCACGACTAGGTAGATTTTGAGTCGTGACAGTAAAAAGTTCAATCAATGCTCCTGCGTTGCACGAATACTTTATGTCGAATATAATACGCATATAAAAAGTAATAAACGTTCAAATGCATAAAAATTAATTATAAAGTTTTTACACAATCAAAGTGTGGCATCACAAGTTATATATTAAAGTTGTAAAACCAATCAAAGTATGCATCATATTTAATGATTTTTGTTATGAAATAATTTCTTTAGTTAATCTTAATGATTCAAGTATATGGATGTAATATCTCAAGGAAAACATTAACGACAGAAGAAGAAAAAAACAGTCTTCCATGACATTACTTTTTGAAAAAGTATCCTAATAACTTTCAAATAATATCTCTTTTTTCATTCCCAACCTTATATTGTTGTGGGGGCATATGAGCATGTCATTTGAGACTCAGCACCAGCCTTTTCAAATATACTTGTGTTATTATTCTGTATTGCTGTAATAAACAATTAAACTTTCTGAAAAAATAAAATATAAAGTTAGTAGTACTTGTTTAACGAAATAGATTCTGGAAAACAAAAAAAATAGTATAGGAATAAATCGAGCCCACTGAATATACAGTGTGTCATTAAGGAAATTATTTTTCTCAAGTACCCGATGTGCTGGAATATATCCTCCCAGGATAGAACGATTTAACTCACCAGTGTATTTGTACCAAAACTCTGATAAACTGCGAACCACTCAATGGTTGTAAAACACACTGAAAAATATTGTGCAGAAGAAGAAGAAGAAAAAGCTCAGAAAATTTCGTAAGGAATGATTCTGGGATTCAAACTATATTTATAGAGTTGCTGTCATTGTTTCTAAAAAGATTTGCAACCTTTCAGAAACAATCATGGCTATTGGAAAAGGGGTGTTTGAAATATTGCGGGAAAAATATATTTAAAATAATCCGAGAATTTTTTTATTAATTAATTAATTAAATAATTGAAAGGAATTTTGTCCAAAAAGATCAATCAATCAATCCGAAGCCGAAGCCGAGCTGAGCGAGCGACGACGACGACGACGGCGACGGCGCGAGGCTTGCCTTTTTCTTAACTCTTTAAGAGCTAGAAGAAGAGCAATTATATATATACCCATCAAAAGCCTTTTCTTTCTCCGATATGGGACAATGTCCCTTTCCCAAGGAAAACTCAAATATTTTATTTTCCCTCCATTTCTCATTCACCTTCTTTAAGCTACACAAGCTTAAAATCCCAACAATCCCCCACATGAATGGGGAATGGCTATAAAATAAAGGAATGCACGGACGCGTGTGTATTTTACATGCAAGAATTAATTGCATCTGGATAAGTAGGTTTCCCTTTGAACTTTTCGTAGTGAACTTATATCGGATATACTCGGTCAATCGGCAGATTTGATATCTTTGAACCGTCGAGCTTTGTTGTATACCTAGACAACATAAGTCACACAATCAATCCTTAACCATCTATGGTCCTCACGGTTGTGTTCGTTTCAGCCATGAACACCGCCTGGTTTTATGAGTGCTTAGAGAATGGGCCTTTACTTTCATTCCCCTTGAAGCGACTTACACTTCACACTCACATAGGTGATTTCTAAACGTGTAATCCTATAGACACATTATATGGTCATATCCTGCCAGACTTAGCAAATCATCAAAAAACCTTTAAACTTTGTTGACTCATTAAAAAGCCTTAATGCTTTACCTCGATTTCTGAACATTGTCTTCACCACGAGAATAGGTTGAGTTATTTGACAATATTGAACCGTCATTCATAACTTTGTTTGATGTCTTTGAACCTAGCTCGTGGGATCTCCAGTCTGCTAGGTAGAGTTACCGTCATGATGACTTGTCCTAGATCTTAACCCCACTCTTTTTGATGATCTTTCAACTGCCTCTCTAGATAGGCCTTTTGTAAGTGGATCCGACACGTTATCTCTTGACTTTATGTAGTCAATTGTGATAACACCACTAAAGAGTAGTTGTCTAACGGTATTGTGTCTCCGTCGTATATGACGAGATTTTCCGTTATACATAACGCTCTCTGCCCTGCCTATTGCCGCTTGACTATCACAATGTATACAAATAGATGCCAAAGGTTTGGGCCAAAATGGAATATCTTCCAAGAAATTTCGGAGCCATTCAGCTTCTTCACCGGCCTTATCTAAAGCTATGAATTCAGATTCTATTGTAGAACGGGCGATGCACGTTTGTTTGGATGATTTCCAAGACATTGCTCCACCCCCAATTGTGAAAACATATCCACTCGTGGATTTAACTTTAGATGATCCAGTGATCCAATTTGCATCACTATATCCCTCGATCACGGAGGGATATTTGTTATAATGCAAAGCGTAATTTTGGGTATGTTTGAGATACCCCAAAACCCGTTTCATTGCCATCCAATGTGATTGGGATTACTTGTAAACCGACTCAGTTTACTAATAGCACATGCTATATCTGGTCGTATACAATTCATGATATACATCAAACTTCCCAATACTCTTGCATAATCCAATAGTGAGTCACTTTCACCTTCATTCTTTTGAAGTGCATAACTCACGTCAATTGGAGTCTTGGCAATTTTGGAATCCAAATACTTGAACTTGTCAAGTACCTTTTCAATGTAGTGAGACTGTGATAATGCTAGACCTTGTGGAGTCTTGTGAATTCTGATTCCTAAGATCACATCAGCAACTCCTAAGTCTTTCATATCGAATTTGCTAGCCAACATGCGCTTAGTAGCATTTATATCTGCCATGTTTTTGCTCATTATCAACATGTCATCAACATATAAACAAACAATGACTTCATGACCTGGAGTGTTTTTAATGTAAAAACATTTGTTGCACTCGTTGATTTTAAACCCACTTGCCAACATTGTTTGGTCAAATTTGGCATGCCATTATTTGGGTGCTTGTTTAAGTCCATAAAGTGACTTAACAAATTTGCACACTTTCTTTTCTTTACCAGTTACCACAAAACCCTCAGGTTGTTCCATGTAAATCTCTTCCTCTAATTCTCCATTTAAGAAAGTTGTTTTAACATCCATTTGATGGATTTCAAGACCATACACGGCCGCTATTGCCACTAACACCCTAATAGATGTTATCCTCGTTACTGGCGAGTAAGTGTCAAAGTAATCAAGGCCTTCCTTTTGTCTATAACCTTTGACAACAAGTCTTGTCTTATATTTATCAATAGTGCCATCAGCTTTCACTTTCCGTTTAAAGATCCATTTCGAACCTAAAGGCTTATTTCCTGGAGGAAGATCTACCAATTCCCATGTATGGTTATCCAAAATTGATTGAATCTCACTATTGACTGCCTCTCTCCAAAACGCTGAATCAGAAGATGACATAGCTGCTTTAAAAGTTTCAGGCTCATTTTCAAGCAAGAATGTCACAAAATCTGGTCCAAAGGAAGTAGATGTTCTTTGACGTTTGCTACGCCTTGGATCTTCTATACTTGGAGTATTTTCCTTTGGTTCTTCCCGAGGTCATTTAGGTCTTTCACTTAACGACTCACATTCAATTTTATACGGATAGATGCTTTCAAAGAATTCAGCATTATCTGATTCCATTACCGTATTAATGTGAATTTCAAGATTATCAGATTTATGAACCAAAAACCGACATGCTTTACTGTTTGTAGCATATCCAATGAAAACGCAATCAACAGTTTTTGGTCCGATTTTAACCCTTTTAGGTAAAGGAACTTGTACCTTTGCTAGACACCCCCACACTTTGAAATATTTCAAGTTGGGTTTTCTTTCTTTCCATTTTTCATATGGAATAGATTGCGTTTTGCTGTGGGGTACTCTGTTGAGTATTCGGTTAGCTTTAAGGATAGCTTCTCCCCACAAACTCTGCGGTAATCCGAAACTTATTAATAAAGAATTCATCATTTCCTTTAATGTCCGATTTTTCCTTTCCGCAATTCCATTGGATTGAGGTGTGTAAGGTGCAGTAGTTTGATGGATAATTCCATATTCCGAACATATTTCTGCAAATGGAAATTCATATTCTCCACCCCTATCACTTCTAATCATTTTGATCTTTTTATTCAATTGATTCTCCACTTCATTCTTGTATTGCTTAAATGCTTCAATTGCTTCATCCTTACTATTAAGCAAATAAACATAACAATATCGAGTGCAGTCGTCAATAAAAGTAATAAAATACTTTTTCCCACCTCGAGATGGTGTCGACTTCATATCACAAATGTCAGTATGAATTAAGTCTAAAGGATTTGAATTCCTTTCAATAGACTTATAAGGATGTTTTACAAACTTAGACTCAACACATATTTGACATTTTGATTTATTACACTCGAATTTAGGCAACACTTCTAAATTAATTAACTTCCGCAAGGTTTTGTAATTGACATGTCCTAAACGAATATGCCATAAATCATTTGACTCCAATAAATAAGAAGAAGCTGCAATTTTATTCATACTGTCAACAACCATTACATTTAGTTTGAAGAGGCCCTCTGTGAGGTAGCCCTTTCCAACATACATTTTATTCTTGCTTACAACAACTTTATCAGAAACAAATACACATTTGAATCCGTTCTTAACAAACAAAGAAGTAGAAACTAAATTCTTCCTAATAGTAGGAACATGAAGAACATTGTTGAGCGTTAACACCTTGCCAGAAGTCATCTTCAGGAATATCTTCCCATAACCTTCAATCTTGGCTGTTGCAGTATTTCCCATGGAAAGCTCTTCTTCGGGACCAGCAGTAGAGTAAGTCGCAAATGCTTCCTTGACAGGACAAACATGTCGAGTGGCTCCAGAGTCAATCCACCACTCCTTCAGATTTCCAACTAGGTTGCATTCCGAAAGCATTGCACACAGATCATCAATGTCATAATTCTTCTCCACTATGTTGGCCTGTCCCTTCTTCTTATACTTTTTTGGGAGACGACAATCAGGGGCTTTGTGACCGGTTTTTCCAGAGTTGTAGCAGCTGCCCTTGAATTTCTTTTTGTTCTGCTCCTTAGTCTGTCCAGAAGACCTCTTTCTCTTCGTACTTTTTGGAGCAGTCTCCTCAACGATATTAGCTCCCATGATCGTTGAATTTTCACGAGACTTCTTCTCGGCTGTTTTGTTGTCTTCCTCAATCTTAAGACGAATCACAAGATCTTCCAACTTCATTTCTTTGCGCTTGTGCTTAAGATAGTTCTTGAAATCTCTCCACGAAGGAGGCAATTTTTCAATCATTGCAGCCACTTGAAATGCTTCATTCACGACCATACCTTCAGCAATAAGGTCATGAAAAATAAGTTGAAACTCCTGAACTTGGGTTCCAACAGTTTTACTGTCTATCATTTTATAGTCTAGAAACTTGGCAACCACGAACTTCTTCAAGCATGCATCTTCAGTCTTGTACTTCTTCTCAAGTGCGTCCCATAATTCTTTCGAAGTATTCATCGCATTGTACACATTGTACAAGTCATCCTCTATAGCGCTTAAGATATAGCCTTTGCAAAGAAAATCTGCTTGCTTCCACGCCTCAACAATCATGAATTTCTCGTTGTCCGGCATGTCCGCAGCAGGCACTGGAGGTTCTTCATTAGTGAATTTCTGCATACCAAGTGTGGTAAGCCAGAAGAACACCCTTTGCTGCCATCCTTTGAAGTTGGCTTCGGAAAATTTCCCCGGTTTCTCTGCCGGTGGAACAATAGTCTGGCTTGACGAGGCTATCGTCGTTGCCGCAATAGTCGCAGAAGAATTTCCGTTATCAATTGCCATTTCTCACTGTAAACAATAGAAGAGTTCAATTAATAGAAAAATCAGAATAGTACACAATACTGTTATTAACAAAAAAATAGTATGTATAGTAAATAAAACCGAAGTTTTTATATACTGTTTTACAGAAAAACGATGAAGTTTTTATGTTCTTCAAATCGTTTTACGAATTTCAATACTCTGATAAAGTTTTTATATCTTCAAACCAGAATAGTAAAATTCAGAAGGAGTAGAAAACCACACAGGTTTTAATCTCCACAAAAAAAATACAGAATATAAAAATAAAAAAAAATTCTTTAAGATTGTTATTATTCTGTATTGCTGTAATAAACAATTAAACTTTCTGAAAAAATAAAACAGAAAGTTAGTAGTACTTGTTTAACGAAATAGATTCTGAAAAACAAAAAAAAATAGTATAGGAATAAATCGAGCCCACTGAATACACAGTGTGTCCTTAAGGAAATTATTCCCCTCAAGTACCCGAGGTGCTGGAATATATCCTTCCAGGATAGAACTATTTAACTCACCAGTGTATTGGTACCAAAACTCTGATGAACTGCGAACCACTCAATGGTCGTAAAACACACTGGAAAATATTGTGCAGAAGAAGAAGAAGAAGAAGAAGCTCAGAAAATTTCGTAAGGAAAGATTCTGGGATTCAAACTCTATTTATAGAGTTGCTGGCATTGTTTCTGAAAAGGTTTGCAACCTTTCAGAAACAGCCATGGCTGTTGGAAAAGGGGTGTTTGAAATATTGCGGGAAAAATATATTTAAAATAATTCGGGAATTTTTTTATTAATTATTTAATTAATTAATTAAATAATTGAAAGGAATTTTGTCCAAAAAGATTAATCAATCAATTCGAAGCCGAAGCCGAGCCGAGCGACGACGACGACGGCGCGAGGCTTGTCTTTTTCTTAACTCTTTAAGAGTTAGAAGAAGAGCAATTATATATATACCATCAAAAGCCTTTTCTTTCTTCGATATGGGACAATGTCCCTTTTACAAGGGAAACTCAAATATTTCATTTTTCCTCCATTTCTCATTTACCTTCTTTAAGCTACACAAGCTTAAAATCCCAACAACTTATTGAGTTGCATATTATCGTATGTCAATTATCACAAAAGTTTATTTCTAATAAATTCTTAACCGCACAGATATTTGAAAATATTTATTTTATTTTAAAAAGGATATAAAATTACACAAAAAATTACAGAAGTATACTTCCTCCTGCCTGAAATGGCTCACTCAAATTTTTTTGTCAAAAAGTACGAGAGAGTCATCATGAATATCTCAACAGCTTGTACCAAAATATTAATATAAAAATATAAAACTTCACTACTAGTTAGTTTGCTTTACAATCACCTTGTCCTATAAAGAGAATTTTATCATTGGGATACATATTTTAGCTAGACCACTTTTAAAAAATAGTGAAATTACAATTACTTATTTATGCCGATAAGAACGGCAAAATAATGTGGATAGAGTAAGTTTGCGTGTATTAGGTTAGTTAATCCAAATTTTCTTGGTAATTTGACTTGAGCAGCTTAGCTCATGTACAATAGTGTTTCTTATGTCAATATTTGACTTGGACTCAATAATTTGTCAGAAATTTACATCATAGGCAATCTAAGCAATGAAAAAATGTGTTTGTAGGCTTGTAAGCTACACTTCTCAAAAGAATTTGACCCAAAATCAACTTATCGGTGATGTGTAGTTTAAATCAAAAAAAAGAATTCAGTATTAGATGATTTACAATTATATCCTTAAATTATACATATAGCATAGTTCCTCTGTTCTCTTATTTGTCTCTAATCCAATGATGGGAATCGTCTTGCGCCTATATACTTACATATTTGTTCTTTTTATTTCTTTCTCGATATACTCAATAATTGTTTGTTTATATTTTTGTTTTATTTTCTCGGCTTCTATTTACAATATTCAAGATGCAAAACTTAAGTACAGTATGTGTTGAGTTAATTTGCAAAATTTTATTCGGTGTAGCATCTGTAATTAGGACTGAAATCAGTACGAATGGAACCTTATGATGCAACAACCTTTAGGATTAATATATATAACTTCACTACTAATTATTTTTCTTTAGGATACATGTTTTAACTAGACCACTTTTAAAAAATAGTGAAATTACAATTACTTATTTATGCTGATAAGAACGGCAAAATAATGTGGATAGAGTAAGTTTGGGTGTATTAGGTTAGTTAATCCAAATTTCCTTGGTAATTTGGCTTGAGCAGCTTAATTCATGTACAATAGTTTTTCTTATGTCAATATTTGACTTGGACTCAATAATTTGTCAGAAATTTACATCATAGGCAATCTAAGCAATGAAAAAAATATGTTTGTAGGCTTGTAAGCTACTCTTCCCAAAAGAATTTGACCCAAAATCAATTTCTCGGCGATGTGTAGTTTAAATCGAAAAAAAGTTCCAGTATTAGACGATTTACAATTATATTCTTAAATTATATATGTATTTATTTAAGATTATAAAAGTCAATTAATATTTAAAGTATAATTTAGTCGTTTAACATTTAACATAGATTATTTGTGCTTTTATAATGATATAGATAGATAGATTATATTAAAACTATACAATACAATCCAAGCAAACCGTAAAGAAAAGAATACAAAATGACTTTGGTGTTATGCAAATAATTATATTGTGGATGTTCATTTATTACTCCGCTATGAATAATCTTCCTCCATTTAATACTCTGTTGAAGTTTATCTACAAGCAACTGATGCAGGCAGGTTGCAAGCAGCTCAATGAAATAATTTGCAGCAGCTTCTTATTAAACAGGCAGGTTGCAAGCAGCTCATGCAGATAACTTACAAGCAGCTAAAGAAAAGCCTTGCAGCTGCTTCCTGAAAAGTCTCGCAGCTGCTTCCTTTCTTCTATAAATAGAGGAGTTTTCAGTTCATTATATACATAAGTTTGAAATTTGAATAATATATCAGTTTCTCTCTATACTTTTCTTTACTTTACAGTTCTTATTTTATAACACGTTATCAGCACGAGACTCTGCCATCTCGAGAAAATACTTTGAAAGTATCAGAGGTACGAACTTTCTTTTTCTAAATAATGTCAAATTTTTCTAAACTTGAGTTTGTAGCCCTGGATATATCGGGCAAAAGCTACATGTCTTGGGTGCTTGATACCGAAATTCATCTTGATGCAATGGGTCTGGCAGACACCATCAAAGATAAAAATCAGGCAATAAACCAAGACCGTACCAAAGCAATGATATTCCTAAGCTATCACCTTGATGAGGGCCTGAAAGTGGAATATCTTACTGTTAAAGATCCAGTCATACTGTGGAATAATTTGAAAGATAGATATGACCACCTGAAGATGGTCATTCTTCCACAAGCACGTTATGATTGGACTGATCTAAGGCTACAAGATTTTAAATCTATCAGTGAGTATAATTATGCTATGTTCAGAATTATTTCCCAATTGAAACTATGTGGTGATAATATTACTGATCATGATATGTTGGAGAAAACTTTCACCACTTTTCATGCCTCGAATATGCTCCTGCAGCAGCAGTATCGAGAGATAGGATTTAAAAAGTATTCTGAACTTATCTCACATCTTCTAGTATCCGAGCAACATAATGAGCTATTAATGAAAAACAATGAAAGCTGACCTACTGGTTCTTGTCCATTCCCTGAGGTGAATGAGACGAACTTCCACCAAGCTAAGCGTGGAAGAGGACGTGGCCCCAGTCATGGTCATGGCCATGGTCAGGGAGGAAACTCTAATCGTGGTAATAACAATGCACCAAAGAACCATCCTCACCACCAAAAGTGGAAAATGAAGGAACAAAAGCATGAAGCTGTACAAGAAGCAAAGCTAAAAAATGCATGTTATAGATGTGGAGGAAAAGGGCACTGGTCGCGTACATGTCGTATGCCAAAGCACCTGGTTGAGCTGTATCAAGCCTCCCTGAAGAAGACAGAGAAAAATGCTGAAGCAAATTTTATTTCTGAAGATAATTTAGACTTCATGCATTTGGATGTAGCTGATTATTTTGCACTCCCAGAAGGAGAAACAAGTCATGTGATCGGTAGTGAATCTGTAGAAATGTAAATATTTTAATTTTTGTTGTTTGTAGTAGATAGTATGGTTATGTAATTGTTGTACATAAATAAACGTTATGCTTTGATAATAATGTTTACTATCATATTTATTTTATTTATATCATTTTGAAGAATATGGATAATCCTCAAATTATGTTTAGATCAAAGACCAATCATGAAGATATTTGTGCAATTGATAGTGGAACAACTCATTCCATATTCAAAGATCAGAAATACTTTTCTTATTTGCATAAGGAAAAAGCAAATGTTTCTACAATTTCTGGTAATATAAGTTTGATTGAAGGCTCCAGAAGAGCTATTGTATTTCTGTCTAAGGGAACAAAACTTATTATAGACAATGCATTATTCTCCTCCAAGTCCCGAAGAAACTTGTTGAGTTTTATATATATCCGCCGAAATGGGTATCATGTTTAGACAATGGATTAAATGAATGTGGAATATCTTTGTATTACAAAGAATATTTCTGGCCAGAAATGCATTGTAGAAAAGTTATCAACTTTATCTTCTGGCTTATACTATTCAAAGATTAGTACAGTTGAAGCACACTCTATCGTAAACCAGAAGTTTACTGATTCAAATACTTTTGTGCTTTGGCATGGCCGTTTGGGCCATCCTGGATCAATAATGATGAGACGAATTACTAAAAATTCGAGTGGGCATCCATTAAAGAACCTAAAGATTCTTACAAATAATGAATTTTCTTGTGATGCTTGTTATCAAGGCAAAATGATCACTAGACCATCACAAATGAAGGTTGGCATTGAGTCCCCTACCTTTTTAGAACGTATACATGAGGATATATGTGGACCTATTCACCCACCAAGTGGGCTGTTTAGATATTTTATGGTCCTAATAGATGCATCTTCAAGATGGTCTCACGTTTGCCTACTATCATCTCGCAACCTGGCGTTTGCAAAGTTATTAGCCCAAATAATTCGATTAAGGGCACAATTCCCATATTATCCTATAAAGGCTATTCGCCTTGATAATGCTGGAGAATTCTCATCTCAAGCTTTTGATAATTACCGTCTATCAGTTGGAATAAAAGTTAAACATCCTGTAGCTTATGTTCATACTCAAAATGGCCTTACAGAGTCATTTATTAAACGGCTGCAATTGATAGCAAGACCACTACTTATGAAAACAAAATTGTCCACTACTGTTTGGGGCCATGCTATCTTGCACGCAACATCACTTATCCGTCTCAGACCAACACATTATAATAAATATTCTCCGTCACAATTAGTTTATGGTCACGAACCAAATATTGTCCATCTACGAATTTTTGGATGTGTTGTATGTGTGCCAGTAGCACCACCACAACGCAGTAAGATGAGCCCCCAAAGAAGGTTAGGAATATATATTGGGTTTGAATCACCCTCTATTATTCGCTATCTTGAACCATTGACGGGAGATTTATTTACTGCTCGATTTGCAGATTGTCGATTTGATGAAACAAATTCTCCACAATTAAGGGGAGATAAAAAAGGAAATCAAAAGAGAAATTGTGTGGAAAGTTTCATCATTATCTCATTTTGATCCACGTACCCCTATATGTAATCAGGAGGTCCAAAAGATCATCTATTTATAAAATATAGCAAATCAAATGCCAGACGCGTTTACTGATTTGAAATGGATAACTAAGTCACATATCCCTGCAGAGAATGTGCCTATACGAATTGATGTCCCAACAGGATCATCTACTAGCATAAGAACTAGTGAACCTAAAGCACGCCTGAAGCGTGGTAGGCCTTTGGGTTCTAAGGATCGAAATCCTAGAAAAAGAAAATCGACAAATGATTAAAATGATATTATGAAGGGATATCCTGAAGAGACCCAAGATCTGATTAGTTCTGAGATTCCTGAAGAAATCAATGAACCCGAGACTCAAGTGAGTGGGGAACTTTTAATAAGTTCTACTGGTGATGGGATTGATTTAAATCGATCTGAAATAGTGGTGGATAATATTTTTACATATAATATTACACTTAACATTATGCAAGATAGTGAGGATTGTGAACCCCGATCTGTCGAAGAATGTCAACAAAGATCTGATTGACCAAAATGGCAAGGGGCAATTCAATCAAAATTGAACGCACTTGCTAAAAGAGAGGTCTTTGGACCAGTAGTCCAAACACCTGCTGGTGTAAAACCAGTTGGTCATAAATGGGTTTTTGTGCGAAAAAGGAATGACCAAAATGAAGTTGAAAGATACAAGGCTCGCCTTGTCGCACAAGGATTCTCACAACGACCCGGAGTCGATTATGAAGAAACATATTCACCAGTTATGGATGCCATAACATTTCGATATCTCATCAGTTTAGCCTTACGTGAAAGACTTGAAATACATATGATGGATGTGGTTACATCTTATCTGTACGGGTCACTTGATAATAAGATTTACATGAAAATCCCTGAAGGATTTAAAATGCCTGAAGCATATTCGAAATCTCGGGAAATGTATTCAATCAAATTACAAAGATCTTTGTACAGTTTAAAGTAATCTGGACGCATGTGGTATAATCGCCTTAGTGAATATTTACTGAAAGAGGGTTACATAAATGATGTTATTTGTCCATGTATTTTTATAAAGAAAATGACATCAGAATTTGTTATACTTGCTGTTTATGTTGATGACATAAATCTTGTTGGAACTCCATAAGAGCTCCAAAAGGCAATTGAATATCTTAAGAAAGAATTTGAGATGAAAGATCTTGGAAAAATAAAACTTTGTCTTGGATTGCAAATTGAACATTTAGCAAACGGAATCTTTATGCATCAATCTGCCTATACAGAAAGGGTCTTAAAACGATTTTACATGGACAAAGCGCACCCATTGAGTACACCAATGATTGTTCGATCACTTGAAGTGAATAAGGACCCGTTCCGACCTCCAGAAGAAGACGAGGAACTCCTTGGTCCTGAAACACCTTATCTCAGTGCAATTGGTGCACTTATGTATCTTGCTAATGCTACAAGGCCTGACATAGCATTTTCTGTTAATTTACTAGCAAGATATAGCTCTTCTCCTACTCTGAGACATTGGAATGGGATTAAGCATATTTTGCGATATTTAAAGGGAACTCTTGATATGTGTTTGTTTTATGCTAACAAAGGTAATGCAGATCTTGTTGGTTATACAGATGCAAGTTATTTATCTGATCCCCATAAAGCTCGATCTCAAACCGGGTACGTGTTTACATGTGAAGGTACTCATATCATGGCGCTCCACAAAGCAGTCAATTATTGTTACTTGTTCAAATCATGCTGAGATAATAGCTATTCATGAAGCAAGTAGGGAATGCGTATGGTTGAGATCAGTGATTCATTTTATTCAAGAAAAATGTGGTTTGGAGTGTGATAAAAGATCCACAATTTTATACGAAGACAATGCTGCATGCATAGCCCAATTGAAGAGGGGATTTATAAAAGGAGATAGAACGAAGCACATTTCACCAAAATTATTCTACACACACGATCTTCAGAAAAATGGTGACATTGATGTGCAGCAAATCCGTTCAAGTGACAATCCGGCAGATTTATTCACTAAATCTTTGCCAACTTCAACTTTTGAGAATATGGTATACAAGATTGGAATGCGGAGACTCAAATATTTGAAACAAGATTTTTATCAGGGGGAGTAAAATACGCGATGCACTCTTTTTTCCTTACTAAGGTTTTTTTTCCCACAGGATTTTCCTTATAAGGTTTTTAATGAGGCAGTTAGAAATGCGTATTACTAAATATGTGTACTCTCTTTCCTTCACTAAGATTTTTTCCACTGAATTTTTTCTAGTAAGGTTTTAACGAGGCACAATACCTTTTAATGAACATCCAAGGGGGAGTGTTATGAAAATAATTATATTGTGGATGTTCATTTATTACTCCGCTATAGATAATCTTCCTGAAGAAGATTATCCATTTAGTACTCTGTTGAAGTTTATCTACAAGCAGCTGATGCAGGCAGGTTGCAAGCAGCTCAATGAAATGATTTGCAGCAGCTTCTTATTAAACAGGCAGGTTGCAAGCAGCTCATGCAGACAGCTTTCAAGCAGCTAAAGAAAAGCCTTGCAGTTACTTCCTGAAAAGCCTCGCAGCTGCTTTCTTTCTTCTATAAATAAAAAAGTTTTCAGTTCATTATATACATAAGTTTGAAATTTGAATAATATATCAGTTTTCTCTCTATACTTGTCTTTACTTTATAGTTTTTATTTTATAACATTAGGACTTTTGTTAACATACATATTCGATTTTTGATACAACATTACTCTCCATTAGTTTGAAGCCAAAAGCAGTGGCGGCGGAGATGAGTTTTTGCGGCGGTAGGCGAGACAAGCACAACTCTTATCATTACTCTCTGTGTCTGTCGGTCTTGTTGTTGGTCACAGCGACGGCCGCGGAAGAAGCGTCGACAATCATATCAAGATTCCAACAGTACCTTCAGATCAATACAGCCCAACCTCAGCCCAACTACTATGAAGCCGCCGAGTTTATAACCTCACAGGCGAAGTCGCTAAACCTCGAATCCCAGACCCTGGAGCTGGTGAAGGGCAAGCCTTTGATTCTCCTGAAATGGGCAGGCAAGGACCCCAGCCTCCCTTCCGTCCTACTCAACTCACATACCGACGTTGTCCCTTCCGAGCATCACAAGTGGGCCCACCCACCTTTCTCCGCCCACTTAGATCCCGCTAGCGGCAACATCTACGCCCGGGGTTCTCAGGACATGAAGTGCGTGGGCTTGCAGTACCTGGAGGCCATTCGCAAGCTCAAGGCTTCTGGCTTCCAACCAACGCGCACTGTCTACCTCTCCTTCGTCCCCGACGAGGAAATCGGCGGAGACGATGGTGCCGGAAAGTTTGTCGATTCCGATGTCTTCGTGAAGATGAATGTTGGGATTGTACTTGACGAGGGCTTGCCTTCTCCCACCGAAAACTATCGTGCATTCTATGGGGAGAGGTCCCCCTGGTGGCTGGTCGTTAAAGCTGTAGGTGCTCCTGGACACGGGGCTAAGCTCTATGATAATACTGCCACGGAGAATCTACTTAAAAGCATCGAAACTATAAGGAGATTCAGGGCTGCGCAGTTCGATTTAGTTAAGGCGGGATTGAAAGCTGAAGGCGAGGTCATTTCTGTTAATATGGTCTTCTTGAAAGCTGGCACCCCTTCTCCCTCTGTAAGTCAGGCTATTCTGACCTTTTTTTATGTTAAAAGAAAACTTGAATTTTGCGCTTCCCTTCGTGATATTTTGTAGCAATGAGAACTTTGTGGCTCATCTAGTCCTCCCTGTAGTATTCCTTGTCTGACGAATTCTTGGAGTCTTTGATTGAGCTTAATCATTCGTTGCCATCAAGTGCTCTAGTAGTAACCTTATGCACTATTTTATGGTTTTTACAAATTCTGTAAAGTATAATTTTTTCTGAGAGAAGAGCTTAGATGCTTTTCATAAAGTAACAAAAGAGCTTAAATGTTACTGTAGTTTAGTGAATGGAGATAAATTTGACTATTGGAGTATATGAATTGGAACATTTCATTACGCAGTTCATCTTAATATGCTTTTTTCTGCTGTTCCTGAGGTTCAATCTAACAAACATTTGGAGAGCGATTGATAGAAGATTTAGGGTGTTTTCCGCATATATTCCTCTTTATTCGGCGGAACAACCCTTTCTTGTCAAACAGTAGCGCCCTTATTCATGCAGTTGAGATAAGTTTAAGACATGGACTTCTTTATTTCTGTGGCAGGGTTTTGTCATGAACCTGCAGCCATCTGAAGCCCAAGCAGGATTTGACATCAGAGTACCGCCAACTGCAGATCAAGCATCCTTGGAGAAGAGAATAGCTGAGGAATGGGCACCTGCTTCACGAAACATGACTTTTGAGGTATTAGGAATAATAGTCCTCACTTCTCCTTTTAGAGCTGCAATAGACCAATATGTAATGATGTGACTGCCTCCTGTTTGCTATACCTCAGTCCTTTTCCAAAGAGAAAGAGGCCTAGAACAATTTGCATTTTACTGTTTTCCTTATGTTGGGTGTGGTGCAGTGGTGGATACACCAAAGAAAAGCGTTCCATGCCTTTCTTTTCTCCCAATCTGGCATGAAGTGTTACCATAGCGAGCCTAGTAACCAGCAGTCTATCTGAAGCTTTGATTAAGTCTGTCTTTCAAGCTGCTGCACTGCAGTTAGTTTATGGAAGTAGAAAAGTCTAATCTAGGACTGCGAGAGTTTCCACATTTCCAGCTTGTTCTCATCCTTTCACTTTCCTATGTCCTTTATAGCCTGTTTGGCCATGCTTCTCCAATCCTAAAAGCACTATTATCCAAAGTTGAAGTGTTTGGCAAAGCTTTTGGAAGAAAAAAAAAGTGCTTTTGAGAAGAAGCAGAAGCAGAAGCAGTTTTGGAGAAGCAAAAAAAGTAGCTTCCCTCCAAAAACACTTTTTTGAAAAGTACTTTTGAGAAAAATTACACTTAGAAGCAGTTTTTAAAAGCTTGGCCAAAGTCCAAACACTAAGTGCTTTTCTAATTAATTAGCCAAACACAAACTGCTTCTCACCAAAAGTACTTTTGAGAAAAACACTTTTAAGAAAAAGCACTTCTCAAAATAAGCTGATTTTTGCAGCGAAACATGCTATTAATCAGCCATGTTTTCCCTCATATAAGGGAATATTCTGAAGTGAATAATATAGGATATGGTAGGCCCTACTGTTTTCAGCAAACTTTAGTTGCTTCCATGTTCCGGAGAAGTTCTTGTAATAGAGACATAAGTAATGAATATTTGACTTTTATATCTTAGTATTTACTTCTCGACCCGAGCTAGTTTGGGATTGAGATAGTGTTATTGTTGTTGTTGTTGTTGTTGTTGTTGTTGTTGTCTTCTTTGCTTCTCCAAGACTAAACCTGAATAATCCGTTCTGGGATCTGTCACTAGTTTTTAGCTTTATGTTTCTTCAATCTGCCTTCGCTACTTTACTGATGACAACTTTAGAAAAGCTTCTTGCAAAACTTCACATTTCTACTTCAAGGCGTGCTAGGCTTGAACTGTAAGATGTGAAATGCTAGTTACATGTGGGTGTCCCATTTTAAAGGATGTCCTTGTAAGCATAGGCAGCCAGAGTTTTTGGAAGAGCATGAAAGTACTTTGAATACATCTGGATGCGCAAAATATGATGGATGTGCTGAGGAAATTCATAAATGAAACCACTTTCCTTGCCTGCATACTATTTGAGATTTCATGTCCTTTCACTGCCCTATCTCTTCAACCCAGGAGGGTGTTGAGGAGGCAAAATTATGCGCCTCTTTATGCAAAGGTTTTAATCATTTTGTGAAGGAACTATCAATCCTTTTAGAATAAAAAAACATCGTAAATGGAAATTCTTTTAAATATTAACTCGTCTTGAAGTCGAAGGTTGGGTGCTTCCTTTATTGTAGCTCCTGGAAGTTAAGATATTATGTTGTCATGTTCCTCGTATTAGTTGACTAAAAAAGGACAGCCCGGCGTACTAAGCTCCCGCTATGCGCGGGGTTCGGGGAAGGGATAGTAAAAAGGATACATCATCTAATTTGTTTTCTTGTTTGCTTTTAGAGAGGTGAATAAAGATATTTGGACTATGTTTAACAAGATCTTTTGAAATAAGAAACTTCACAACTTCAACTTTTTTAAAGACAAATTAATGAGCTCAATGTTTCTAGAGAAGAAGGTCAAATAGACCCTCCAAAAAGAATGAGAGAAATAAAGCGGGATGGGTGGAAATAGTTATCTCATATCTGAGACTGAGTGTCTGAGAAGTTCAATATTCTGCTGGGACCTACAATAGCCTGAGCTTGTAGGGGAGTCTGTGAGTAACATGGCTTTGCTTTTGTTGATTTGTCGTCTTGGGCTTAAATGCGTGTTCATATTTGAGAGAACTCTTGTCTGAAACTCTTCACCTAGCTAACGTGAAAGGACCATACCATCATTCTTAAATGGATGGCAAATTCCTGACCCCATAAAAAATACATGTCCTCACCTTCTGAATTCTGTAGGTGGTTATTGTCGTTTTGGGCTTAAATGCGTGTTCATATTTGAGAGAACTCTTGTCTGAATACTACTTGATAGAATTCCTTGCTGGTTATTGTTTGACTTCGTATCAGCTGTCTATTTGAACAATATTTAGAAATGCTGTATGTTAATTTAAGAGACTGGACGATACCCTTGTTCTCCGACAGTTCAAGCAGAAGGTGTCTGTGAATGACAAGTTTGGAAGGCCAGCCATTACAGCTGTTGACAGTTCCAATGTTTGGTGGGCACTGTTAGAAGAATCTATCGTCAAAGCTAATGCCGGAGTTGGAAAACCAGAAATATTTCCTGCATCGACAGATGCACGCTATTTTCGGGAGCGAGGCCTGCCAGCAATAGGATTTTCTCCAATGGCAAACACTCCGATTCTTCTTCACGACCACAACGAGGTGAGCATTATTTACACTATTGCATACTTGGTGAGACATGGTAGTGTTGTCTGTGCTTAAACACATACAGTTTTTCAAACCTATTAAACATACTCTTAAGATGGGAAAGCCAAAAGAAATTGAGAACTGCACAATAAGGAAGAAGAAAACAATGCGATGGCTATGGTTACTCTTTACCAGTCATCAACATTTTACACGACCCAAAAACTGATGTAAATTATGACCATAGCAGCTGAGGATTCACCAGTTTTCAATATTATACCTCCTGTGATATAGTAAATTTGACTGGACTTGAAAATTGTGTTCCCCTGTTAAAATAGTTTTGTTTTATCTGGTGGAGATCCCGACTTTGGCCTATAGTTAATATACATTCTCTATTGCTGCAGTTCTTGAACAAGGATGAGTATTTGAAAGGTATTGATGTTTATGAGTCAATAATCAAAACTTATGCATCTTATATTGAGCATCCAAGAGATGAGGCTTCGAGGGAAGAATTGTGAGCAAGTTCCATTGAAGAAACCTTGAGCTTCTTTTGTCTTGGAAGACAGGGGCGGTCTTTCTACTGTATGAATAAATAACATAGATATTTCACTATCATTGACCAAGATGATCAATGTGTAAAAACTCTTTAATGTGTTGCATATATTTGCCCTTATTTACTTTACATATGGAGTTTCTCTGGCTATTGCATGTAGGAAATAGAATAATAGCAGCGATGATGAGAAGAGCAGATTGGGTCGGTGGACCTTCTTTCTTTTCTTCTTTTTCCAGTTCCCCTTGAGAAAACAAGATAAAGTCATTGCTAGCTGGTTAACGAAATGTAAAAGCTAAGCCTGGCTTGTGAACCGAGTCCAATCTATGCATTTTGGTTTAGTTTGATCACTTTGCTGCTTGTTAGACTTAGATGGCTCTGTAATCTCTGAAGTTTCTTTTTACCTGAAATGCTTGAATATGAACTTGAAAAAAGAAAATTGACAACGCGATCTGGCGGTTTTCTTAAATAAAAGCCAAAAGTAATTTTATTGCAGTTTATTTTCTATCAGAATTGTAGCTTTAGATTCTCACACTTAGCATCCTTACCAAAGAAGAAAAGTGAAGAGTCCACCTTTTTAACTACGTATTTTCCCTACAAGTTTTATCCATATTGAGATTTCAAACCTAACAGTGTAGTCTCTCCGTTCATTTTTATGTGCTCGGTATTTTTTAATTTTAGTTGTCTATTTTTGTAAATCAAGAGAAAGACAATCTTTTTTTTCTTATTTTATCCTTATCATTAACTACTTATTTCTCGAATTATTTTTCAAGACTTTTTGAAATGCTATCATTATAGGGGTTATGGAGTATAATGTATTTATTAAGGGGCATAAAAAGTGTGTGTATATATATATATATATATACTATTATAAAAGTGGGAAGCCCTAAACTAGAAAGTCAAATTACTAAAATATTCTTTTTAAAATATTAATTACTTGTAAAAAATATTAAAAAACTAATTTATTTTGAAGTGTCTATTCTAAAAGGTTGTGTCTTTTTATTTATGTAACTGAATTGTCATTTTTCTAATGTATTCAAACGTTGACTTTAGCAAAAGAAAAATAAAACATGTGATCAACAGGGAAGAAGAAAGAGAAGCTTGAGTACTTATACTAAGGAAAAAGTTTGGAAATTGGAGCTTGTAGGATTCATCGGTAGAAGTACTACTTTGTCCTAGCAATTAGAATAATGAGATCTATTGAGATTTTTTGGAGGTATGTGAAAAATATAGTCTTTTTAATATTTACACAATATATGATGCTTCTTTATTATCACTAATAAATGATAGATGGTAGTACATTCTCTGCAAAAATTTTACCAATTGTTAATAGAAAAAAAATGTTATCTTTTTATCATACCCCTTTTTAAATAATTTTATGGAGCATATAAAATATCACAATTTTTTACAAGGATCCAAATATTTAGAAGGATTTTAGAGTAAAATTCAAAAATAGAAGATATATATACAATAAAATTAATGATTATGTATTTCGATTGCTACTATTATAATTTATCATTCTGATGTGTTTGATTAAAATAGTTTAAATTATGAATATTCACATAAAGGACTAAGTACAGTCAAACATCATCAAGTATTGAACAAACACAAAGTATAAAAGTTTCTGCTAGCTTATAAACAATTATATGAAAATTAAAAAGGCTTGAATTGAATTAAGTTACCAAATATGTATAGCATTATATTTATTTTAAAGGATTTAATGACTTTAGGTTTAATTATCATTGTGTTACGCTGAGTTTTCATTATCAACATTTTAGTTACATTATGATGTATTGGATTATATAAACATAATTTCTAAACATATTGAATTGACTCTTCATCTTGTAGGAAGTTGTTGTTAATTCTTGAATTTAAATAGGAAAATATTTCAAAAAATTTAAAAAACCCTTTTAGTATTATATATTTATATTTAATTATAATAACAATAATAATTTCATAAAAACTGAAAAAGATTACTTAATAATAATAATAATAATATTTTTTTAAACGGAAAAAAAGGAAACCATTTGAAGTGACTTTACTAAAGGGTGTATTTCTTCTTTTAGAACTAACCCATTTGAATTTTTGAGTAGCGGTTGGTTCTAAATCTACAACCTGTATTATATTTTAGCTATTCTCCAAAACCAAATATTCTACCTCAGAGATTAAAGCGACTATAAATTCTCACCTTTTGTCATTCTTTTTTGTTCCTTATAATTCCTTCATTCCTTCCTTCCTATTTTGTTAAGTTTTTGTGGTCAAAGAATCAAAAGAGTTCTGGTCATGACAGTGCCACTACATTGGTAAAAAGAACATACACTAAGAGCATTGTATATAAAAATATATTAGGTAAGATATGACTATATTTAATATTTACATCTTATATGATAAATTAATATAATTAAAAAATATTTAACTAACTTAACTAAAATCGTTTTTGTTGAAGATCCAGACGATATTTAAACAATTTAAATTCAAGTATTACATCAATATAATAGAAATAAAATTGCAACTTAAATAAATTTTACATTTATTATAATTTTCTGATAATTAACTCAATGTACACATATAATTAATTAACTTTTGTCAATATTTTATTAATATTATATTTATTATCTTGACATTTCACGTGCAAAGCACGTGAGAAGAAACTAGTTTTTATAAAAGTAGGAAGCTCAAAAGTTAAAAGTTGAATTACAAAATTACCCTTGATAGTTACATATCCTACTTAAAAATAAATAAAAAGAAAACGATACTATAACATTTTTAAGAAGGTGTCTTTTCTTAAAGAGTTGTGTCCTTTCATTTGTGAAAGAATCTGATATGGTTAAGGAAAGCTAATCTCCATATCCGAAAAATAAAAGACCCAAAATCCCATCCCTCAAATCAGATTAATATATGTTGTCGCTGCTATTTAATATGGAGTATTTAGTGAATCAGTGTCTTCTTCACTGCTTTAATTTTGATTGTTGTTGAGCATTTATGTTGGTAATTTTTTCGAAATGTTATAAGACGTGAACAAAAGATTATGGGTTATTTTATTTTGCTAACACTTGAGGAAAAAAATCTCCATACCCCGATCAAGTACATGAAAAAGGACTTGGATGCTAATGTGCTAGATACATTTTTCATTCTTTAAACTTATTCATTTTTCTCATTTGTATTATTTTCAAGTGAATATTTAATTAATTGAGAAATTACTATATCCAATGTGACATGATGGAGTAATAATTTAATTGATTGTTGGTGTTAGATTAATTTAATAACGATTGCTCTCTGAACTCTTACATTTACAATCAATGTTGACTTTTCTTATATATGTGTAGTTATTCACTGACGGTATTTTAAATGCAAAAATAATTAATTTGAGATGTGATGTAAGACATTGCATTTATAAATCGTAAAATTTGATTTGCTCGGAATATCTAACACTTGCTGCTCTTAGAGTGCCATGTTCATGATAATTATGATTTATTTTGTTTATTACTCCATACTATATATATATAAAATGCATTAGCTTTTTATATGAGTAATTTTTTAATCATCTTCACTTATTTTATTGTACATCATTTTTATTTAAAATTGCTCTGTAGTTGATATAAGTAAGAGTCGGATTAACTTCGAGAAAACTTATATTTATATGATTATTATGCTTTCATTGCTATAAACAAAATTAGATTAACCTAATAATACCAATGACTTCCGCCTCTTTACATAACACAAAACAATGAGTTAACAACACTTCTGGTTGATTACAACTTAAGAAGTCCACAGGGCTTCCTCTTCAATAGCTCCATCTCTCTATGTTTACGCTTAGCTCTGATGATATTTGTACTGAATATATATATATATATATATATATATATATATATATATATATATATATATATATTCTAGTCTCTCTTCACGTGCGTTGCATGTGTATTTTATATTATTTTTTTAAAAAGACTAAAAATAGTTAATGCATACATATTCAAAAAAATATTTTATTAAATTATAAATTACAAATCTAAATGTAGCACAAACTTGTTGAAATTGTCAAAAGTCCCACATCGGTGGATGATAATTTTGAATGGGAATTTCACCCTATAAAAGGAGGCCTAATGTTTAGGATTTAAACACACCTCTCATTTGCCTTTTATCTTCTTAAAGCATTTGTATCTTCTTTCTTTAGTATTATTTCACTTGTAATTTTGGAGTGGAATAAAATATTGATTGTGTCCGAGGAAGTAGGCAAAATTGGTCGAACCTCGTAAATTCTGGTGTTCTTTTATTGTTGTCTTATTGTCTTGTTTATTATTTAGTGGTTGTCATAATTTTTGGTATAGTAGTTGTGACTCATTCACACTATATACATTTGGCTTCCGCAACAATTGGTATCAGAGCCAAGGTACTGTCTAAGTATGCTCTGTGGTTGCAGCATAGTCTGATCTTCCACATCAGAAAAGATCTATCTTGGTAACTGAGTCAAGGTTCTGTCTGAGTATGCTCTGTGGTTGCAGCTTAGTCTGATCTTCCACACCAGAAAGGAAATAATCTTGATTTGTGTCGTCAGCTACTAAATAATATTTGTGTCAAAATGGGAGACAGTAAACAAGAAGAATCTACATCAAGTGTCAATAATACGTCATCGTTGGCATCTTCGCTTATGACAAGAATTGTGTCAAATGCGAAATTTGCGGTAGAAATTTTTGACGGGTCAGGACATTTTGGGATGTGGCAAGGCGAGGTTCTAGATGTTCTTTTTCAACAAGGGCTAGATCTTGCCATTGAAGAAAAGAAGCCAGATGTTATTGGAGAAGAAGATTGGAAAATTATCAATCGTGTTGCTTGCGGTACCATTCGATCCTTCCTTGCTAGAGAGCAGAAATATCCATACACAAAGGAAACCTCTGCAAGTAAATTATAGAAAGCACTGGAGGATAAATTTTTGAAGAAAAACAGTCAAAATAAATTATACATGAAGAAGAGACTGTTTCGCTTCACCTATGTTCCTAGTACCACAATGAATGAACATATCACCAGTTTCAATAAGTTGGTCACAGATTTGTAAAATATGGATACAACTTTTGATGATGGTGACTTGGCCTTGATGTTGTTGGGGTCACTTCCTAATGAGTACGAGCACCTTGAAACTACTCTACTCCATGGAAATGATGAAATTTCTCTCAGAGAAGTTTGTTCGGCTTTGTACAGCTATGAACAAAGAAAGGGAGAAAAACAGAAGGGCGGAGAAGGAGAAGCACTAATTGTGAGGGGTCGTCCTCAAAATCAAACAAGGACTAAGAAGGGAAGATCCAAGTCGAGATCTAGACCCAGCAAAGATGAATGTGCCTTTTGTCGAGAAAAGGGGCACTGGAAGAAAGACTGTCCGAAGTTGAAGAATAAGGCCAGACATAACAATGGAAAAGCCATTATGGATTCAAATGTAGCTGATTGTGATGATTCAGACTTCTCATTAGTTACAACAGAGTTATCAACATCATCAGACATATGGTTGATGGACTCAGCTTGTAGCTATCATATGTGTCCCAACAAGGACTGGTTCGTGAATTTTCAAGAAGGAGAATATGGAGTCATCCACACAGCGGATAACAACCCTCTTACCTCATATGGCATTGGTTCAATAAGATTAAGGAGCCATGATTGAATGATCAGAATATTAACAGATGTTCGATATATACCGGGTTTGAAGAAGAACCTCATCTCTGTGGGAGCCCTAGAATCAAAAGGGTTCAAAATCATTACAGAAAATGGAGTGATGGGAATATGCTCCGGTGCACTAGTGGTAATGAAGGCCAATCGGAAGAACAATAACATGTACTTCTATCGTGGTAGCATAGTTATTGGGACAACAACAGTGACATCCAGTGATGACAAAGAGGCAGAAGCAACCAGGCTATGTCACATGCGCTTGGGACATGCTGGAGGGAAATCCTTGAAAGCTCTATCTAATCAAGGATTGTTAAAAGGCATAAAGACTTGCAACTTGGAGTTTTGCGAGCATTGTGTCAAAGGAAAATAAACAAGGGTTAAATTTGGTACAGCGATCCATAATACTAAAGGCATTTTGGATTATGTACACTCTGATGTTTGGGGTGCTTCCAAAACACCTTCATTGGGTGGGAAGCACTATTTTGTAACCTTTGTTGATGATTTTTCCCGAAGAGTGTGGGTGTATACAATGAAGAGGAAAGATGAAGTGTTGGGAATTTTTCTCAAATGGAAAACGATGGTGGAGAATCAAACAGGCAGGAGGATCAAGTGTATTCGCACAGACAATGGAGGTGAATACAAAAATGATCATTTCAATAAGGTCTGTGAAAATGATGGCATCGTCCGACACTTCACTGTCAGACATACACCACAACAGAATGGAGTGGCAGAACATATGAACCGGACTTTACTGGAGAAGGTACGGTGTATGTTGTCCAATGCTGGCTTGGGCAAAGAATTTTGGGCTGAGGCAATTACATATGCATGCCACCTCATTAATCGCCTACCATCTGCTGCCATTGATGGCAAGACACCATTTGAAAAATGGTATGGAAAACCTGCTGTAGATTATGACTCTTTGCACGTGTTTGGCTCAATTGCATACTATCATGTGAAAGAGTCAAAATTGGATCCGAGAGCAAAGAAGGCTATATTTATGGGGATTACTTCTGGAGTCAAAGGATACCGCTTATGGTGTCCAGAGACAAGGAATATTATATTCAGCAGAGATGTTACCTTTGATGAATCTGCCATAACAGATAAGGTGACAGTTAAAGATGTCAAATAAACTGGTGGTGCATCAAAGTAGTTGGAGTTTGAGGGAAAATTTATTTTTCCTACACAAGAAGCAGAGGAGGAAACTCATGAAGATTACCCTCTGGAAGAAGAGCCAGTAGAGAGGGAGATTCCAACTCAGGAACCTCGACAACAACTTGAATCAATAGCAACCAGCAGGCCAAAAAGGACAATAACGAAACCTGTTCATCTCATAGAGACGGTTGCTTGTGCAACCTCAATTGTAGCTGATGGTGTTCCTACCACTTATAAAGACGCAATCCAAAGTTCAGAAGAAGATAAGTGGAGGATTGCCATGAATGAAGAAATGCAGTCCCTTCATCAGAATCATACATGGAAATTGGCCAATCTCCCGAAGGGAAAGAAAGCAATTGGGTGCAAATGGGTATTTGCAAAGAAAGAAGGATTTCCTAACCAAAAAGATGTTCGCTACAAAGCAAAATTGGTGGCCAAAGGATATGCTCAGAAGGAGGGAATTGATTACAATGAAGTATTTTCTCCAGTTGTAAAACATTCCTCCATTAGAATTATGTTGGCTTTGGTAGCACAGTTGGATTTGGAACTAGTTCAGATGGATGTAAAAACTGCGTTTTTACATGAAAACTTGGAGGAGGAAATCTACATGACTCAGCCAGAAGGATTCAAAGTTGCTGGAAAAGAAAATATGGTATGCAAACTTGAAAAATCGTTGTACGGATTGAAACAATCTTCTAGACAATGGTACAAGCGATTTGACAAGTTTATGTTGCGGCAAGGGTACAAGAGAAGCAAATACGATCATTGTGTGTATTTGCGCAAACTTAATGATGGTTCCTTTGTATATCTTCTCCTATATGTTGATGATATGTTGATAACTTCCAAGAATTCGGAAGAAATTGATAAGTTGAAGATTCAACTGAAGGAGGAGTTCGAGATGAAGGATCTGGGAGAGGCAAAGAAAATTCTTGGCATGGAGATAATAAGAGATAGATATTCAAAGAAACTCTGTTTATCTCAGAAAGAATATTTGAAGAGAGTACTACAGCGTTTTGGCATAGATAAGAAGACTAAGCCAATTAGTACGCCACTTGCTCCCCATTTTAAGCTAAGTACTACTATGTCGCCAAAGGATGAAACTAAACAGGAGTATATGTCAAGGGTACCATACGCAAATGCTGTTGGTAGCTTGATGTATGCAATGGTTTGTACGAGACCTGACATTTCACAAGCCGTTGGAGTTATTAGCAGATATATGCATAATCCAGGCAAGGAGCATTGGCAAGCTGTGAAATGGATTCTACGGTATATTCATAGTACTGTAGATGTTGGGTTATTTTTTGAGCAGGAAGGCAATTAGTCTGTAGTTGGATATTGTGACTCAGATTTTGCGGGTGATCTGGACAAACGAAGATCAACTACTGGTTATGTGTTTACTTTTGCAAAGACACCAGTTAGTTGGAAGTCTACTTTGCAGTAAACAGTTGCTTTGTCTACAACAGAGGCAGAGTACATGGCTATTACAGAGGCTGTGAAGGAGGCAATTTGGCTTCAGGGGTTGCTAAAGGAGCTTGGTATTGAACAAAAAAATATTATAATTTTTTGTGATAGTCAAAGTGCTATTCAATTAGCGAAGAACCAAGTTTATCATGCAAGGACGAAGCACATTGATGTTCGGTATCATTTCGTACGAGAAATCATAGAAGAAGGTGGAGTCACGGTGAAGAAAATTCATACTACGGAGAACCCTGCTGATATGCTGACAAAAGTGGTGACTGCGGTCAAGTTTCAATATTGTTTGGATTTGATCAACATTGTTGAACACTAAAGATTGAAGATGAAGACACAACCAAAATTTGTTATTGAGAGAAAATTGAAGATGTGAAATTTTGCCAAGGTGGAGATTTGTTGAAATTGTCAAAAGTCCCACATCGGTGGATGACAATTTTGAATGGGAATTTCACCCTATAAAAGGAGGCCTAATGTTTAGGATTTAAACACACCTCTCATTTGCCTTTTATCTTCTTAAGACATTTGTATCTTCTTTCTTTAGTATTATTTCACTTGTAATTTTGGAGTGGAATAAAATATTGATTGTGTCCGAGAAAGTAGGCAAAATTGGCCGAACCTCATAAATTCTGATGTTCTTTTATTGTTGTCTTATTGTCTTGTTTATTATTTACTGGTTGTCATAATTTTTGGTATAGTAGTTGTAACTCATTCACACTATATACATTTGACTTCCGCAACAAAACTAGCATTCTCGTGTAACATTAAGATCTTTTATGAATAAAGCCAAAAGACATACTCTTTGATCAACTTTATCTCTGTTCTTCTAGTAATCATGGTTTCAATTATACTTCGGTATATCTCCTTTTTCGAATTCGACTGCTCCAAAATAATTTGGTCTCAACACAAAGTGACCAGAAATGAGGATTAGGCTTCTCTCCTGGTTCTTCAAGCAGTTTGCCTCACCGCTCTATCCACGAAAGATAACTCATACTCGACATATGAGCCGAATTAATTGGAAAAAGAAGAATCAGAAAACTAATACATAAATATTTCATTCTAGCGTTTCTTAGCCATACTGCTACTCCAGTTTTTACTTCATCAACATCACTTGTTACAATTAGTATAACAACCTTCCTAAAATTCATCTGTATTTGAAAATGCAGAACACAAAGTTGCAAATATCTATAAGATACTAAACAAGGAAAATACTTTGAGCCATGTTAAAAGAATCATAAGAAAGAAATTGTAATATTTCTCTATGTCATGATATCCAAATATGAAGTTTTTGTATAACATGATTTTTAGTATGGGATTAAACAAACTGCAGTTTTACAAAGAATCTTCTACAAGCATTGAATGAACCAAAGATGCCTTTCAAAAATTATAGTAATAATTTCTAATATGAGGATAAAGCCTGCGTGATTTCTAGTATGGAGTAATAAACAAAATAAATCATAATTATCATGAACATGGCACTCTAAGAGCAGCAAGTGTTAGATATTCCGAGCAAATCAAATTTTACGATTTATAAATGCAATGTCTTACATCACATCTCAAATTAATTATTTTTGTATTTAAAATACCGTCAGTGAATAACTACACGTATATAACAAAGGTAAACATAGGTTTTAAATTTAAGAGTTCGGAGAGCAATCATTGTTAAATTAATCTAACACCAACAATCAATTAAATTATTACTCTATCATGTCACTTTGGATATAGTAATTTCTCAATTAATTAAATATTCACTTGAAAATAATACAAATGAGAAAAATGAATAAGTTCCTTCCAAGCATTGACTGAAAAAGGACTTGGATGTTAATGTGCTAGATACATTTTTCATTCTTTGGCATCTTTGGTTCAGTACGTCATACACTTATGGCAGGTATAACTGCAATGTTGTCCAATTCCTTTTTTGGTGAGTGGGTAATAGACTCTGTAGCATCCCATCAAATTACATGTCATAAAGAAGTTTTGAATAACTTAGAGAATATTAACCAACAGAAGAGTCATAGAGTACATGTACCAACAGGCAGTAAATGCTTTGTGACACACAAAGAAAGTCCTTCCATACTAGGAAGTTATGGATTAAAGGATGTGCTATATGTTCTAGACTTTAAATTTAATTTGTTGCCGGTCTCCAAATTGATCAAGGAATTGAGATGTTGTGTCCTATTCTTCACTGACTTTTGTGTATTACAAGGTCTTTACAATGGGAAGGTGATAGGGACTGGTAGGGAGAACAGTGGACTTTATGTACTTAAATGGAATGATACACCTATCGTAGCAATAGTCACCAAGGATGCTGATGAATCTACTCTTGGGCACATGAGATTAGGCCATCCATCAACAACGGCAATGAAACATATTTCTACCTTGAAAAATGAAGTAGTAGATAGCACACAACATGACTGTGAAGTGTGCCCTTTAGTTATGCAAAGTGGATTGAAGTTTCCTCTTAGTAGCAATAAAAGTGATTGTATTTTCCAGCTTATTCATCTTGATGTTTGGGGTCCACACAGATTACCTACGTATGACAGGAAACATTACTTTGTTATAATTATGCATGATTTTAGTAGATATACCCGGGTATGCTTGTTGCAGTCAAAATATGAAGTTGTAACTGTGTTGAAATACTTCCTCATAATGATACAGACTCAGTTTAGTATGAATGTAAAAGTAGTGAGATCTGATAATGGGAAAGAATTTTTTAATTCTAGCTGTAATGAATTATTGGCTTCCTTAGATATTGCGCATCAAAGCGTCTGTCCTTACGCACCCCAACAAAATGGGGGGTGGAAAGGAAACATAGGAACATACTTGAAGTAGTTAGGGCATTGAAGTTTCAGAGTTCTTTGACAAGCAGGTTTTGGGGATATTGTATTAAGACAGAAGTCTACCTTTTCAACAAGTGGCCTACATCCTTGTTACAAGGGAATTTCCCTTTGAAGTGCTATACGACAAACCAACTAGGATTGATCACTTGAAAGTATTTGGCTGTTTGTATTTTGATAGCAACCTACCAAAAGGAGACAAATTTGATAAGAGGGCAAGAAAATCAGTCTTCATAAGCTATTCAGAGGTTCAGAAAGGCTATAGACTTTTTTGATTTATACACAAAAACTTTCTTGTGAGCAGAGATGTTACTTTCAGAGAGCAGATCTTTCCCTTCAGAGGAACTACAACTGAATCAGAAGACAGATTACCTCCACAAATGCATGTGACTGTACAACTTGATTTCTCAGTAACACATGAATCAGGTGCAATCTCACAAGAGTCTTACACAGACACTGCAAGTGATACAACACAACTTGCAAATAACATTCAAGATCCAGGAGAATTCAATGCAACAGAAGCAGTAAAACTTAAGCATGTAGTGGAAGACACCTCAACAGTCATACCTACAGGAATAGAAAATGCAGACATAGACAAGAAATAATAGTTGTTCCCGAACTAAACATGATGGAATCAACTGATGCTCAAGGCTACAGGAAGACTAAAGGACTTCAAAACTACCAATTTGGTTGAAGGATTATCAAACTGTCAAGAAATTCTCTGGGCAATGTTTGTATCCACTATCTGAAGGGCTGTCTTATGCTAATCTCATAAAAGGATATCAAGCTTACTTGCAGGCGTCTCAATTGTTTCTCAGTTAAAGTTGAGCCTAGCACTTTTCAGGAGGCTTCAAAAGATAGCAGGTGGATCGATATTATGCAATAGGAAATCAAAGCCTTAGAGGATAATCATACTTGGGAGATAGTAGACTTACCAGTTGGGAGAGGTACAAAATTAAATACAAGGCTAATGGAGAGATAGAGAGATACAAGGCAAGGCTAGTTGCCAAGGGGTATAATCAAAAGAAAGGATTAGACTATCATGACACATATTCACTTGTGGCTAAAATGGTCACAGTAAGGATCATTATAAGCATAGTTGCTACAAAAAATTGGCATTTATACCAAATGGATGTTAGCAATGCTTTCTTACAAGGAGACCTCTATGAAGAGGTCTACATGCATTTGCCTCAAGAATTTCACAAGCAGTGGGAGATGAAAGTGTGCAGGCTTATGAAATCTCTCTATGGACTCAAACATGCATCCAGATAATGGAACATAAAACTTACTGATGCACTAATTCATAGTGGCTACAAACAAAGTGCCTTTGATCATTCTTTATTCACGAAGAAGCAAGGAAAAAAGCTGGTCATCATACTAGTTTATGTGGATGATTTGCTTATTACTGGGAACTGTCCCAACCTAGTGAATGATACTAAAGAAACTCTGCATAGAAAGTTCAAGGTCAAAGACCTATGCCAACTAAGATATTTCCTTGGGATTGAAGTATCAAGGTCCAAGAAAGGGATCTTACTCGATCAAAGGAAGTATGCCTTAGAACTAATCTCAAAAGCAGGCTTAAGTGGTGCAAAATCAATTTTCACTCCTATAGAGTTGAACCAGAAATTGACAACAGCAGAGTATGACACTTGTGTTGGGAATACATGTGACTCAGAATTAAAAGACTGCTCAGTATATCAAAGGTTGATCGGGAAGCTATTGTACTTAATTATTACCAGACCTGACATAAACTTTGTAGTCAAAATTTTGAGTCAATTTATGCAAAAACCAAAATCATGGAAGCAGCTCTAAGAGTAGTAAGATATATAAAGGGAGCATCGGGACTGCGATTATTCGTGGAAGTAGGTTTCATTAACAATCTCAGTGTATATTGTAATTTAGATTGGGCATAATGCCTCAAAACAAGAAGATCTGTGACATGCTATGTTGTGAAATTAGGTAATTCTTTGATATCTTGGAAGTCAAAGAAGCAGCAAACAGTGAGCAAGAGTTGAGCAGAAGCTTAGTACAGAAGTATGGCTGTTGTAACTGCAGAGATCACTTGGCTAACCGGGATACTAGAAGAGTTGGAAATACTTATATCCAAACTTGTTTCTTTGTTCTATGATAATAAAGCAGCAATACAAGTAGCTGAGAATCCTATCTTTTACGAGAGAACAAAGCATATTAAAATAGACTGTTTTTTGTGAGGGAAAAAATCAAGATAAGGCTCATCCAACCATGTTATGTTTCTTCTTCATTGCAGTTAGCAGACTCTTTGACGAAAGGGTTGACTGTTGCACAACATGGTTTCTTAGTTTTCAAGCTCGGTGTGTTAGACATCTTCCACCCTCCAGCTTGAGGGGAGTATTGAGGAGTAGAGTTGTTAACGAGAAGGGTATTTTAGATAATGTACAAGCCCAACGACTAACATTTTATTTGTTAAATAATGTTAGTCGGTGTAACAGTGCAATTAAGAAATGAAATTCAACTTCTTCTTCTTCCTCTCAATTTTCTGATTCTTCTAGATCTTCCTATTAGATCTTTGTTTGAGCGTGCAATCCAAATTCTATCAGGGATTTTGCCTAGTGAATGATACTCACAAACAAACAACTTAAGACCTGCAGCACGGTATGGGATGTAATAATTTAACAATAAGGTAAATTGTCCAAAATTATATAGCAAGAAATATCTTATGAAGTTATTTGGTAATGAGATAAAGATTGTAAAGGATTATATGAAAGAAAATAATAGTTTATTTTCTCAATCAATATGTGGACAATTTAACACTTCGCGTATTGATGTCTGGATATGTGGAGTGTGGCCAATGATATTGAAATTTTGGCACCATGTTAAAAAATAAACAATATTTGAGCCTCAAGAGCTATCTTATAAGATGAGAAATGCTCAAACACCAAATAAGGAGACAAGAGTATTGTTTCAATTAATGTGTGTATTAGATACCAGTCTATAATATTTAATTTAATTAAATAAGGATCCGATTAAAGTCATATTAGCACTGAAATTTTTTTATATTAGGAGTAAAGTACTTCTTAACCAAAAAAAATTCCATCTAAATCTTACATCCACCTTTATATACTGAGATATTAGGTTTAGGATGATAAGATCCATCTACATCTGTTAGAAGCTCGTCTTAAAAGTGAGTTTTTTTGCACTTTTATATGACTAGTCCCAATTCAACAGTTAAAATGTTTCACCTGTCACAATTTACGAGTAGCACTCATAATCTCGACTCAGGGGAGGACCCCACTTAGGATCAAGAGGGTTCATATGAACCGCCTATATTGATATTTTATATAGATATAATTCTTTGTTGAACCCACTTGATCAAAGATGATCCTTTGGAAATATGATCTAGCTGGTTCAAACTAGTGTTAAGGTCACGAGCATGACACCTGGTCACTTTTGTTTTGTGCTTTTGCGTAGTAGTTTTTGGGTTTATCACCATATGTACTGCACAAGGGGACATGCATATCCACTATCCAGTAAATGCTAACTAAGGCTTAAGGAACTAACACCATCTGCTCTTGTTACTTGATTCTTCCTTTCCTCTATGTGTTTTGGTTTTTATCTCTATTTTTCTACTTTATTTTTATAATTTTATTTTACATTTGTCTCTTTACTAAAATTCACAGGATATATTCTAGTCTATTTTACTTTATAAGGATCAAAGTTTTCTACAAAGCAAAATTTACATTATGTTTGATAAAATATGCAAGTGCAATCTTTGAAATTATTTATAATTTGTTAGTTCAACTTAAATTGTTTATTTATGTTACATTGAAATTGTTAGTTTACTTAATAAGCTCTCTTCTCTTATAATTTGTATTAGTTTAGTTTAATTCGTAATTCTTTACTTTTCGTTGTCTTTTGTTTGTAAATTAGCGACTTTATTCTTTATCAACAAAAAAATGATTTTAGATTTTGACAAATTTCTAGAGTCTAGAAGATTTCTAAATTGGGTAAATAGACTTTTACTTAAAGTGTAACAAAGGTGAAATTATTTGAAATGAAATTATCAAATTAAATAGATAAAGTGTTAACATTTTTAAAGTAAGTGGTTTTTGTTAAGTATTTTAAATTTCTTGCTCAACGTTTTTGAAACGCAACTTTTTTGAATTGTTTATTTTGTGGTGGCATTATGAGTTTAATGTTAAAAAGAGCACCGGACAAATCTTATTTGCCGGTAGCGCCCTTATTGTCGGTTCTTGTTATTTTTATTTAACCTGCTTGTTCAAAATTTTGGGTCCGTGACTCGAATTGTACAGACAATAGTCTCCTTACATGCAAGGGGAAAAGCAACAAAAACAATGTAAAAAGGAGAATAAAGAAAGGAAAAGGAAAGGAAAGAGATCGTGGCATTGTGGGAATTGCCTTTGGCAACTTGGCAGCTCCGTGAAACACTGTTAATATTGCATGTGACTGTTCGTAAAAATAATGTGTGGGGCTGTTGCAAAAAGGTTAGTGTTATTCGTTACTTAAGATATTGGGAATTTAATTTGGAATTTTAATAACCAGTTACTTAAGGAGAGGGAATTGAATCGCAACAGAAAAAGATTTTCTTTTGGAACTTGGGAGTTTTAATTACACGGTAAGTTCACTTTGAAACTCTGGAGTTTTAATGGAAAATCAAGTGATCATCAGTACGTGTTGATGAAAGTGATGACAGTAATGAAAATCTTTGTGAGATGCAATGCAAGCTGACACTGAAAGACACATAGCACACCAGCGGGCTGCTAGTGAAATTTTATGAATAACCGTAAAAGAAAAGAACAACAAGTCACCTTTTAATATTTGCCAATCTTCCATACATCAAAATAGTGCTATGAAATCATAATTTCTTTTTAACTACTTATGATATTCAACCCATACATAGAAGACTATAAACTCGTTCATGTTTTGTAAGTACTTAATTCAAATCGTAAAACAGAAAAGAAGAGGAGTAATATATTTACTATAGGTGTTCTGGAAGAAGAAGAAAAAAGTAAGAAAAGGATATATAAACACCTTAGCTTTGTTTAAATTGGAGTTGCAAACCGTATTATCTATGTTGTTTGGATTTGGAGCGAAGGAATATATATTTTATTATAAATCTCTGAATGTACTCTACATTTCTCGCAAATCTTCATATATAAAATGATCTAGCAATACCCCAATTTATAATAGTACAAAACTTATTTTAACCAGAAACATGAAAACTTATTCCTATATAATTATGAGTACAAATCCTATTTAGACGTGAACTAAATAAAGTAGCAAATACCAAATCCTAAATAATTTAGGTATCCTACTACCAACTTTGAATTAGTATAAATATTTTGTATACCCTCTACGTTTCCCTTCATCTCATCGCTGACCTCTTGGGAAGCAAATTTAAATAAGCCATTCGATAATAATACCAAAGAAATTATAAAGATGAAGAAGAATGAGTGCTCAGAAAATTCCTTGACAAACTCGTGCCTAGGGATGAAATCATCTTCCACATCTTGAGCTACGTGCCCGTCAAGTCTCTTACGAGATTCAAATCCGTTAATCGCAAGCTTTGGAATGCCTTACTTCTACACCCTGATTTTCGGTACCTTCGCCTTCTGAATTCCTTTGAGGATTATATGGATTTTGATGAGGAGATCATCACCAAAGAAAAAAATGTCGTTTTCGTCAAAAGAACACGGAGTAGACATGGCTTATATCTGGAGCAATCACCAACTTGGGCTTCTCCTTCAAGATACCGCATATATAACTTCGCATTGTTCCAATATATTGAAATCCCTTGTCCACAAAAACCTAGTTTGTGCATCGCCTTGGACTTTGTTTTCTCTGTCCAAGCCGTCAAGTTGCTCTCCGTTCATGAAGATCATCATCAATCACTCGGTTATGAAATACTTAGTGTTGGGTTTGCTGGAAATACTTATCGCTGGCGAGCTGTTGAGGTGCAAAACATTAATGAATGTCGAAATAGGAAGAGGGATAGAATTCAGGTTTTCTTTGGGAGGGGATCAGTTGCTTATTGCATTTCCTGGGATAATGCTGATATAGGAGTTGATGTTTTTGATATGGAGAATGAGAGTTATATTGGTCATACTAATTTTCCTAAGGGTAATTTCTTTCCAAAGCTGAGCACTACTAATCTCTTAGATTGGAATGGTTAACTCTCGTTTGCTGAAATAGTAAAGGATGAGCTACATGTGTTGGTTCTAGAAGATCACCAAAAACTTAAATGGGCTGAAACCAAACGAATCATCAGGCAGCTGCCATTCGACAATATTAAGGATACAGTGCTTTGCGCACACAAGTCTATTTTGTTCTTTGTTCGAAAAAACAAGGAAAAAGAGGAGACATATCTCTGCACCTATGACATCCATACTAGAGAGTTGATAAGTGAATTGTTCCACTCCAGTGAAGATCATGAAGTCAGAAGTTTAATCACGTCTCAGCTTGCTGGCCCTAATAACCTATGATAAGATAAGATTGGACTCCATTCTCTTGCTTGAATATACGTCTCTGACTTTTTCTCGTTGACTGACTACTTATTATTCAAACCCATGGCAGTATAAACTAGTCGATGTTTATTAACTACTTAATTCAAATGTTGTTTTATTTTTGTCTTAATTACCGTGTTGAGTATATACATACACTCATTAATATAATGTTTATTGATAATCTAATAGTTGGAGTGATTAATTATGTAAAACTTAAATGTTAGATGTCTTAGTGCAGTAACGATCGATGTATTTAATTATACTTATCACGGGATATTCTGAAGCGCATAACTATGTTGGTCTGACTTAGGAGAGATATGGTTAGGAATGACGATATCCGGGACAAGGTAGGCATGACCTCCGTCGTGTGGCGGACAAGATGCGAGAAGTAAGACAGAGATGGTTCGGACATGTGAAGAGGAGACGCCCCGATGACCCGGTGAGGAGGTGTGAGAAAATGACAAAAGTAGGTATGAGGTGTGAGAGAATGACAAAAGTAGGTATGAGGAGAGATAGAGGTAGACTGAAAAAGTATTGGGAGAGGTGATTAGGCAGGAATGACACATCTTCTGCTTACCTAGGACATGATCTTTGATAGGAAGGTGTGGAGGTCGAGAATTAGGATAGAAAGTTGGCGGGAAGTCGAACGTCTTTCCTCTCATACCTATATTGGCAGTGTTATTCTTGTATTTCCATATTCTTAGATTTTTATTACTATGTAATGTTGTTTGTTGTTCGCTTTCACTATTATCTTGTCGTTGCTACTTTTTCTCTTCTATGACTTCTATATTATTGCATGTCTTTTTCTATTCTGTTGTGTTTATGCATGCTAGCTTTGAGTCGACGGTTTATCGGAAACAACCTCTCTACCTGCACAAAGGTAGGGGTAAGACTGCGTACTCACTATCCTCCTCAGACTCCACTAGTGGGACTACGGTTGTATCGATAGAGTTGGGGAGTGCCTCGTATGCAAATGGTATATCTTGTATCTAAGCAAAAATCCGATTAATTATGAAGAGTAGTAGAGTACCCAATCATCTATACTAACGAGAATATCACAGATATTTCGTATTCCAAAAGCTTACAAAGAAAAAAGACCTCATAATCTGGCACCTTCTTTACTGTAGAGGTCATCATTATTGTCTTATTTCTATTTCATCAATCCAATGAAGCTAAGACTTACCTTCTATCAACGATGGTACTTACCATGAGTTGGCAGATTTTTTTGTCTTTGCAGATTATTTTGGAAGCTAATGACTTACCTTCTATCAACGATGTTACTTACCATGAGTTGGTAGAGATAATATCTAAAGGCGGTAGAAGGGTTATGTTTCGACGTTGGTGCTTTCAGTTGCCTCTTTAGGTTAAATTAGCACGTATGTTTGCTTATTAACAGTTGAAAGATGAGCACGGGAAGCTTGTAGATGTGGACACGTCCAATCTTTTAGTTGCAAATTCTGGTAATGATTTGCCGGCAAGGGGCAGTCACTTATCTGCTTCATTTGCATGATTCTCTCGGAAAAAAAAGGGTGAAATCCTGTGATTTATTTCTAAACTTTAGATGTGCCCCTCTCAGTTGAGGTTCCTGACGAGAGTCAAGCATGGCTCACACAAGAATTCTACTTCCTAACTTGCTAATGCTTGGCTCGAGCTAATTGGAGCAGCTACCATTTTCACAAATTCTTATAAATTGAAGTCTGACGCTAGCACTTAAATTTAATCCCCCCAAAACCAAAATTCGATGCATCAGAAGTTAACACAATAAAAGTAGTCACTAAATTGCCAAAAATGGTACTATCTCCAGAATTTTTGAATATATCTAGCTACTCCAACTTAATTGACAGACCGACTTAATTTACTGTAACCACAGGTTATTGATCTTATGGGAGTCACACCAGAGCTTGCCTACTTGGCAAGTGATGCTGACCTTGTCATTCTGGAAGGTATGGCGAGCCTTTTGCTGTCAATTCTTTGTCTCTGGAACCACAAATTTTGCTTCTTAACACAATACCATCAGTAATATTGATTGTAAGTGGCTATTTTCTTGAGATGCAGTATTTAAAAGCATAGGACTGGCAATGATGCCTATGCAGGTGGGAACATATATATATCTCTTACCCCTGGTGCTATCTATAAATGCAAGCGTCTCTTGCCCCCATCAACCTCTAATAGACTCATAAAGGGTCTCTTCTATCTGATTTTCCACATGTCACCCTCTCTCTGTATACTTCCAAAACCCACTTTTTCTTTTACTTTTTAATATTTTCCTCTTGTTCCAAATCAAGCATTCTGTCTCATGATTCAGTGAATACATATGTTTTCAGGTTAAACTATCCTTTCTCTAGGCAAGTGCAATAGGGTTTCCACTTGACATACCCTGAGTACCCTCTTAATTTGAAATAATTCGTTACTGGATTAAATATGTATGCAAAATGTTAGTGCCATCATTTTAGGTCCATGACACATTAGCTTCCGATTCCTCTATCATTTTTGGTGGCACAATTTGTCTTTTAAGGTCAAATTTCATTCACTACAAGAAAACTGGCATATTTCGTCCAAAGGCATACTAACCGAAATCGATCGTAAAAAAACCCGACCGAAATCGGTCGGAAATTGCTAAATTGATCGCAAAAGTCAACAAAAATATTTCTAACAACAGAAATAGTGGTTCCACAACACAAAAATAAAAATTCCGACTGATTTCGGTCGGAAATTGGTCAATATTTGACCAACACCTAGTCATACTTGTATATAATATACACAAATAATTTTTTATTAAAATGTTTCCAAATTTTCGACCGAATTTGGTCGGAAATTTTGAAATTATTATTTCCCGCCCAAGGCAATTGGTTTTTAATATAACAAAAATTATATATATTTAATTAACCAACTGAAATAAGTTATAATTAAATATTTCTGACCGACTTCGGTCGGAAAAATGATTTTAAAATAATTAAAATATAAATTTAATAATATTACCGACCCAAGTCGGTCGGTTTTTGTCACCCTTTATATAAATAGCTTTTAAATAAATAATATTTAATACTTATTTGATATATATATATATATATATATATATATATATATATATATATATATATACTATACTATACTATACTATATATACACAAATGCTTGATCCGTGGATTAATTAAAAATTTAATTATATTCGATTAAAACTTACTATAATTGAATTAAATTGTATTAATACAACTTAATATAATTGGATACAACTCAATATAATTGGATCAACTGAAAATTCAATTATGTTCGATTAAACTTATATATATATATATATATATATATATATATATATACCAATTACTTAACCAATGTACGATATATTTAATTCTGGTTAGTTAATATATTTTTTTATATAAAACAATTAATGTGTTATTTCATGATAATAAATGAAATTTTAGAAAACATAACTAAGCATATTTTTACATTAAAATGTAATCATAATTTTATTCACTTAAAATGATTTTTTATTGATTTATGGAATTCTTATTTAATGCACTCTTTTTTTCATAAAAAAGAAAGAAACAAACAAATAATAAAATAGATAGATTAGTAAATAAATATTCCATGGGAAGAGAAGTAGTGGGTTTTTCCATGGAAAAATAATTTTTTATTAAATGTTTTCATAAATTCCGACCGATTTCGGTCGGAATTTGAAATTATTTTCTTGTCCCACATCGACTGAAATAGGAAAATAATTTTTTATTATAATTTTTCAAAAATTCTGACCAATTTCGGTCGGAAATTGGGAAATACTCTTGTCCCACATCGGCTGAAAGAAGTGAGCTTTTCCATCTTATAAGTTGAGCTTTGATGCATAGAGTCCAACAGTTGTGGACTAACAAAAAATAAGCAAATATAGAAAGGGTTGTAGTTAGTGCTTAGTAATAAGATTTAATGTTCTATATTTAGAATTAGAATTCAATAAAATAATAATGATAATATATACTAGTACTAATTAGTAATATAGTAATAAGATATAATATTGCAGTGTTATGATATCTCGGCCTGGGGAGTATACATGCGATACAAAAAAAAATATATCTGGAATATTTTTAAAATTATTATATATTTCCGACCGATTTCGGTCGGTATTTTGAAAGTTAAATAAAAAAAATAAATAATTAATACCGACCGATTTCGGTCGGTATTTTGAAAATTAAATAAAATAAAATTTAATTAATACCGACCGATTTCGGTCGGTATTTTCTAAATTAAATAAATAAAATTTATTTAATACAGACCGATTTCGGTCGGTAAATGTAGTTTGACTGTTAGTCAACACATTGAAATTTCCGACCGATTTCGGTCGAAACACCTTAGCGACCATCATTTTTCTGACTAATTAAAAGCGGTCGGAAATCGATCGCTTTTTCTCAATTTCGGATCGATTTCGATCGGTTTTCCTAGACGAAATTAGCCAATTTTTTAGTAGTGATTATTTCATCCATGATTTTTATTGATCTTGGACCTTTATCTCTTATTGGATCAGTGTTTGTTTATGTGTATAGATTTCCTGTATTTTTAAGTTTAAAACGAATTATTCCTGAATATTATTAAGTGATTTGACTTAACAACCAGACCGTTTCACATAAATTAAGACTGAGGTGGTAGTTCTTCCTCAGGTACCTTGTAGCTTGGAACTAGTAAATTATTATGACTTTCTTCCAAGTTGCTTCATATGGGCATTTGACAATATCGAAACAAAGTGAACATTTTTTTTGGCATTTGGCAATATTCTTCGACTTGTCTTTTAAGGAAATTGTAATTTCCATAAAATGTCTCTCTCACTTTTTAACTATCATATTGATTTCTTTTGCCAGGGTCGTGGTATAGAGACAAACCTATATGCTCAATTCAAATGTGATTCCCTCCAGATTGGAATGGTAATGCTTTATTTACTAGATGCGCAAGCCAAACCCCCCCACCCCCACCCCACCCCAACCCCAGCCCTCTTCACCTTCTGATTTCTATAGGGAACCAAGGAAGGACAAAAAGAAGAGAAAAAGCTCCCTTTTTAAGGAGCCTTATCACTAAAATCTGGGTGAAGGGGGGATATTTCACTTGATGATTAGAATATTAATGCACGTCGGCCCTTTTTTTTTTTTTTTTTTTCCTCTGGGTGTTTTTAGGTGAAGCACCCAGAGGTTGCTGAGTTTCTTGGAGGAAGGCTTTATGATTGCGTGTTCAAATATAACGAAATCATGGAATAGATGTAGTTATTGACTACTTATATCCTACAATTGGGCACGCTCAACAAACAAAAGATTCTTGTAAAATAATTTACTAGATATCACTTGCAAGATTAAGGCAACAAACTAAAATTATTGCAAGACACTTTTGTCGACATCACTTGTAAGAATACTGCAAAAACCAGTTTAAGATGGTTAGTTGTCTATGAAGCCTTTTTGTCTATTGCTGTTGTAAACATGTGAGTGCAGGGTATGCCAGCTGCAACTTGATCTGCTCTGACCTAGTATTTGTTCCAGCGCGTAGTGATAAGTGGTATAAAGCTACAAGATATGTTGTTAGCAGTTGGATGGGCATTCAGGATGGCTGTTTGGTTTAAATTGCTAAAACTGTAAATTACTGTCATTCTGAGGCAATAACAGCAGGAGAGATATCTAAAAGGAAAATAGCTTGGTAGTCGATTGGTTCGGTGAAGCCATTCTGAATTCTAGTTGTATACGATAGAAATCGGGGCTACCCGATTTCATTATTTGATCGAGACTGGGACGTTGCATCGAAGAGCTGATACATAGGGTCCAACATCGAACCCTCTTTCTAGATCGAGGTCGGTATCAATCGAAGCCAGAAGAGATAGACTTCGAGTAACATCGGGATAGCTTAATAACGGAAAGGGCGAAATATCCGTGATTGGTCGAGAATCGTGGCGTGAATCTCGGAACGGATCAAATCAGTAGCGGTTAATCAGTTGTTTATACGATTTCCTTCTGTAATTAGAAGTATACCATAATTAGGATTCCTCTACTATATAAAGAGGAATTCAAGCGATTTGTAATCATCATTATTCACTGAGAAAAAGATATACAATCATTTCGGTTTTGCTTACTATTCTACTTACTGTTCATCAGAGTTATTCATTCTTTGCTGTTCTTATACTATTATCACCTCGAGAGTATTCTAATTCGAGGTCGAGGTTCAGTTTGCACACTGGTTTGATTTATTTTACAGTTTAATTCAGTCACTTTCTTTCTCGTTTATTAATTGGTATTGGATGAAATCACATATCATTAAAATCATTATCCAAATTTTAGGGTAAAAACTAGTGGTTAGCTGTTCTATTATGGAGTCATGTTTATTTTGTCATACGTACCATAATGGCTCGTTTTTAGTACATGTTGCATACAAGTGCATTGACTGATAAGACAAATGTGAAACACCTCATCTCTCCTCGCGAGTTTGTAACTTTCGCTGCACAAGGAGTTAAGGCTGTCGTTGCGCTGGAAAATCTTAATCCATGGCACCTTCAATACGCTTTTGACGAGACAAGGATGTCGGGGTTCCCGTATCGATGTGGTTCACCTCAGCGTTCAACTGCAGTAAATGATGACACTTGAGAACGCCAAATGACTGGCTCCACTTAATTACTGGCAGATAATAAGCTTTCTTCTTTGACATAAATAGGTGAAATGAGGAAAAAGTTAGGGGGGTAACGGTTACCTTAAAATTATCGTGATAAAAGCAACTCCAAGGGCACAGCTTTGGATTTTCATATGCATTATAGATTGAATGTGTACAACCTGTAGTAGTGCTGGCCGTTGGTCACAAATGGGAAGTTGAGGGGCAAAAGAGTCTCATAAATAAATAAATAAATAAGGAGAATATAACAGGCTGTCAATGAATGTGAAGGGAAAACGTAGGAATGTGCGGGTGACGGTGGTGAGTGATGACCACTACTTGTCACCACTCACCTTGTTTAAAATGCTGAGTAGTTTTTAGTTGGGGGGTTTCATATCATTTCTCTCCGAAAGGAAAGCCCCATCTGAACTACATTAATTTCCCTCTTCATCACCACCGAATCCCATTAATCATAAACCATGAGCTCTCTTCTTCAGAGTTTTCAGAGCAAGGAAGCTCTGCCGATGTCGCAACCTGCAGAAGAAACAGCAGGAGGAGGACTTGGCGTCCGCAAAAGGCTGTCTTCACTCTCCCTAAGGATCAACATGCGCGCGAGGTCTGCTTGTCAACAACCCATCCTCTCATTCTACTCCACCTCTAACACCTCTTCCTCCTCATGGGCATTTCGCCGATCCAAATCCTTGTCCTCTTTATCAGCCGGAATGGGAGAATACGCTGGCAGTTCGATAAGGAAATGGTGGGAGTGGGGATTGGGCTGGATCATGTCCAAGAAGCCCACGTTCGCCCAGGATCTGGAAATGAACGAAGAGGAGAAAGCCGTATTGGGATGCCACAGCAGAGGCAGTTTGAGGCACGTGTTTTACAAAGTAAGGTCGGAGCTGCGGAGGTTCGTCCGCTCCGACAACAACGTCGGTCTACCTCAAACCTTCCGCTATGACTCTTTCAACTACTCCAAGAACTTCGATGACGGCAAGGCAATGACAAACTGATCATATATATATATATATATGCATGCGTCAAATTACCATTTCTTTTGGAAGATCTATAAGCTCTTTTTGTGATGTTGGTTCATTCATTGATTGATTCCAAGTTGTTGATAGATTCGAGTGGTTGCCAAATCATAGATCGATCGGGGAGTTAAAATGTACGTCTCATTATGCAGGCAGACACAGTAAATGTGCTTCGTAGTACTACTTTATATATCCATGTTAAGTATAATTTGTGGTGAGTACGTATAAATGTATAAATTAGTAGAAATTGAATTAATTCATAGGGTCCCCTGTTCCTGGAAGCATTGCATTCATCTTCATCGTATAGTCGAATGGAGCAGCTACACAGGCACAGAATGCTAGTTGAGTGAAAGTGAAACCAATCCGAGCCTGATCATGCCGTTGTATTAATTTTTGGTTTTCCCCCTCTTCGTTGTCCTTGTAATTCTTTTCCAGTACCATTCTTGTGCTTTATGTCATATTATGTACTTTCTCCGTTTGATTTATGTATAAATGTAAATTTTGTTGGCCAAAAATTAAAGTCACCGTCCGATTGGATTCAGCCTTTGCATATATGTCTCTAATCAAATGCAGTAGTATAGTCTTTTGTTTAAACGTGTTGATTCTCAAACAATAACCGCGAGGGTCCTATTTTGATCGATTTCCCCAGTAATATGAGTACGTATATCCTTAGAAACCTAGTAGCTACTGAAATTAATGATCATCAAGTTTTCCAACTTGTAACACAAAAAAACAATTGCCGTATCATCTCCTCGGAATGAGTGTTCCTACTGATTGAGGTTTGAGAGTTGAGACCAGGCTATATAGATAAAAGTAACCCATGAGTTAAAAACAGAAAGTTGAAGAACGTGTCGGCGGTCATAGTGGGACCGGGCAATGTGTGTGTTCAATAAGTAGTAGTCGAGAGGCAGCATTGGCAATTGAGTGCACATGGGGTACCCACTGGAACGTGCTCACCGACAGCTATTTTGCTCTTTGGCAGTCGGTGGCCGAATATGCGGTTTGGTCTTATTAGCACCTTTTTTTTTTATAACTCTTTCACATACGCCGCTACTCTTTGTCATAGGGATCTATATATCTATTTTTTCCCTTTTTCTTCTGTGTTTTTCTAGTCAAGGACGGATAGGGTTGAATCTCAGACATTATGTGGATACAATTCCCTTAAATAGTCCTTATATTATTGGAGACGTCAATGATAAAGATAGAATATAAATTTTCTCTCAAACCATTTTTTCCCTTCTAAGATCTAAAATCAAAGGTGAGGTTTCAAAAAACTAGCACATACAGTCAAACATTATTTTCTCAAAAAGTAATTGGAAAACTGTCACGACCTGGAATTCCCACCGTCGAGATCGTGATGGCGCATAACATTTCACTTTATAGGCAAGCCAACGTTAGAGAATCATTAAACCAATCCTTATTCCATTAAGTAAATAACAACAATTAGCTAAGATGGAATATAGTGAGTGCGAAATAATATAAAAACTGCATTAATTTCTACCACCCGGATCTAGAGTCACAATTCACGAGCATTCTGGAATTCACTACAAGTAATAGTCTAAAAGAAATACAACTGTCTGAATGAAAAAAACAGTAGAACATAAAAGATAGACGGGGACTTCAAAGTCTGTGAACGCCGACAGATCTACCTTGAGTCTCCGGATAGCGGTCTAGTAGAAAAATCTTGATCAACCCGAGCCGATACCAAAATCTGCACAGAAAGTGCAGAGTATAGTATCAGTACAACCGACCCCATGTACTGGTAAGTGTCGAGCCTAACCTCGACAAAGTAGTGATGAGATTAAGCCAAGGCACCTACAAATCAACCTGTATAATTTAACAGTGTATATACAAATAACAGTAATGAAGAGTTAGACAGGAAATATCGGGAGGAAAAAACATACTGGGGGAAATGCGAGATAAGGAACTACAGCAGAATGATGACTGGAACAACCAATATATTATGAATCAACAGAAACAATGAATGCAGTAAAGAAAAAATGTACGGCATCACCCTTCGTGCTTTTACTCTCAATCTCACCATAAAAACAATAGAAACGGCACGGCATCACCCTTCGTGCATTAACTCTCATATCATGGCACGACATTACCCTTCGTGCATTAACACTCACAATATGGCACGACATCACCCTTCGCGCTTTTACACTCACAATATGGCACAACATCACCCTTCATGCATTAACTCTCATATCATGGCACGGCATCACCCTTCGTGCATTAACAATCTCCCTTACCATAATGCAATGAATAAATAACAACAGGGAAATAGAATAACAAGTACAAGCTTTACTTCAACATTTGATTCTACAATATCAATCTCAACTTCGAAATAATTACTCAATTATCACCAGAAGATCCGTAAACATGACAAAAATAATTAATTTAGATTAGACTAAACCTGTAGCAATTAGGCATGGGAAAGAGACAATATAAGAAAAATGGGAGAAACAAGGAAAACAAACTGGTAAATTGGCGGCGCATAAGTACTCGTCACCTCACATATACGCCGCTCATATGAATTTCACATAGAAAATAATCTCAGGTTCCTAATTCACTCAAGTCGGGGTTAACCACGATGCTTACCTCATTCCGAAGGCCACTCAATACTCAATCATAGCTTTTCCTCTAGAATTCACCTCCAAACCACTCGCGTCTATTCAAAAAATGACTCAATAATATCAAATATTACTTAAGGAATCAATTACATTGCATAAATTTAGATTTCCCAAATTTTCTTCCAAATAAATCGAAATTCAACCCCGGACCCGCTTGGTCAAAACCCGAGGTCCGGATCAAAATCCATTTATCCATTCACCCCCGAGCCCGGATATATAATTGGTTTTGGAATCCGACCTCAAATTGAGGTCTAAATCCCCAAATTTCCGAAATCCCTAGTTTCTAACCAAACCCCTAATTCTACCATGAAAACTCTAGACTTTAGGTTGAAAATTCATGAAATGTAACGGGTAGTTGAAAAAAAAAATGGTTTAGAATCACTTACCAACACTTTGGGGAAGAAAATATCTCTTGCAAATCGCCTCTAGCCCGTTTGGTTTTTGAGAAAATGAGTTAATGGCCAATTCCCGTTTTTGGATTCTGTTAAGTGCTAGGCGACAGTGTTCATCGCGATTGCGTGAACACTGCCACGTTCGCGACGGGCAGCCTCCTAAGGACTTACGCGATCGCGGGAGGCTTTACGTGTTCGCAAAGGCTTACCCCGCCTTGCCTTCGCGTTCGCGAGACAAGGCTCGCGTTCACATAGTGTTTCCCAGGTCCCCTGCCCAGCCTAGCTAAAGCTACGCGTTCGCGTTCGACGGGTCGCGTTCCCGTAGAGCAACTCCCCCCAATGCTCCGCGTTCGCGACCATGGTCTCGCCTTCGCATAGAGTAAAATCCTCCCCAGCCCAGTTTTCCCTTCGCGATCGCGAGAGTGACTACGCGATCGCGAAGCACAACATAATAGACACGAGATACAACAAAAATACCCGATTTTCTAAGTCCAAAATATCCCGTAGCCTTTCGAAACTCACTCGAGCCCTCGGGGCTCCAAACCAAACATGCACACAAGTCTAAAAATATCATACGAACTTGCTCGCGCAATCAAATCGCCAAAATAACACCTAGAACTACGAATTTAGCACCAAATCAAATAAAATTCTCAAGAGCACTTTAATATTTCTATCTTCACCACCGGACGTCTGAATCACGTCAAATCAACTCCATTTCTCACCAAATTTCACAGACAAGTCTTAGATATTATAATGAACCTGTACCGGACTCCGAAATTAAAATACCGACCCGGTACTAACAATGCCAAACATCAATCAATTTTTAAAAATAGTTAATTTTCAGATTTTTAATTTTCATCAAAAATTCATAACTTGATATAGGGACCTCCGAATTCAATTCTAGGCATACGCCCAGGTCCCATAATTCGATACAGACCCACTGGGATCGTCAAACACGGATCCGGACCCGGTTACCAAAAATATTGACCGAAGTTAACTAAAATCAACTTTTAAGGTAAAAATTCTTATTTTCATCAATTTCAACATAAAAGTTTTTCGAAAACACACCGGACTGTGCACGTAAATAGAGGAGGGTAAAAAATGAGATTTTTAAGGCTTAAGAGCGCAGAATCGAGTTCTAAAACATAAGATGACCTTTTGGGTCATCACATTCTCCACCTCTAACATAACCGTTCGTCCTCGAACGGACATAGAAAAGTACCTAAGCTGGTGAAAAGGTAGGGATATCTACTCCGTATATCGGACTCGGACTCCTAAGTAGCTCCCTCAATAGGCTGACCTCTCCACTGCACTCGAACTGAAGGGTAACTCTTTGCTCTTAACTGGAGAACTTGCCGGGCTAGAATAGCCACCGACTCCTCCTCGTAAGTCAAATCCTTGTCCAACTGGACAGAGCTGAAATCTAACACATGGGACGGATCGCCGTGATACTTTTGAAGCATGTACACATGGAATACCGGATGAATAACTGCTAAACTATGTGGCAACATAAGCCTGTAAGCCACCTCTCCCACTCTCTCCAGAATCTCAAAAGTCTGATATACCTAGGGCTCAACTTGCCCTTCTTTCCGAACCTCATTACACCCTTCATGGGTGATACCCGAAGCAACACTCTCTCTCCGACCATGAATACAACATCACGAACTTTGCGGTCGACATAACTCTTCTGCCTGGACTAAGCTGTGCGAAGTCGATCCTGAATAATCTTGACCTTATCCAAGGCATCCTGTACTAAGTCTGTGCCCAACAACCGAGCCTCCCCCGGCTCGAACCACCCAACTGGCGACCGACACCGCCTACTATATAATGCCTCATAGGGAGCCATCTGAATGCTCGACTGGTAGCTATTATTGTAGGCGAACTCTGCAAGGGACAAGAACTGATCCCACGATCCTCCGAAGTCTATAACACATACGCAGAGCATATCCTCCAAGATCTGAATAGTGCGCTTAGACTGCCCGTCCGTCTGAGGATGAAATATTGTGCTCAACTCAACCCGCGTACCCAACTCACGTTGTACTGCCCTCCAGAAGTGCGAGGTGAACTGTGTACCTCGATCAGAAATGATAGACACGGGCACACCGTCAAGACGGACGATCTCACGAATCTAAATCTCTGTCAACCGCTCCGAAGAATAGGTAACTTCCACAGGAATGAAGTGCACTAACTTGATCAGCCTATCCACAATGACCCAAACTGCATCGAACTTTCTCTGAGTCCATGGGAGTCCAACAACAAAATCCATAGTGAAACGCTCCCACTTCCACTCAGGAATCTCTATCTTCTAAAGCAAACCACCGTGTCTCTGATGCTCGTACTTTACTTGCCAGAAATTTAGACACCGAGCTATATATGCAACTATGTCTTTCTTCATCCTCCTCGACCAATAATGTTGCCGCAAGTCCTGACGGCACCCGGATGAATAGAATACCGGGAACTGTAGGCCTCCTCAAGAATCAACTCACGAAGTCCATCCATATTAGGCACACAAATACGACCCTGCATCCTCAAAACTCCATCATCTCCAACAATAACCTACTTGGCACCACTGTGCCGCACTGTGTCTCTAAGGACAAGTAAATGAGGATCGTCATCTTGCCGATCTCTGATCCGCTCAAACAAAGAAGACCGAGCAACTGTACAAGCTAGAACACGGCTGGGCTCAGAAATATCCAACCTCACGAACTGGTTGGCCAGGGCCTGAACATCCAATGCAAGTGGTCTCTCACCAACTGGAATATAAGCAAGGCTACCCATACTAGCTGATTTTCTACTAAAAGCATCGGCCACCACATTGGCCTTCCCGGGATGATACAATATGGTGATATCATAGTCTTTCAATAGCTCCAACCACCTCCTTTGCCTCAAATTGAGTTCCTTCTGCTTGAACAAATACTGCAAGCTTCGATGATCCGTGAATACCTCACATGGCATGCCATAAAGATAGTGCCTCCAAATCTTCAGCGCGTGAACAATGGCTACCAACTCTAGATCATGAACAGGGTAATTCTTCTCGTGAACCTTCAGCTGCCGCGAAGCATATGCCATAACCTTGCCACCCTACATCAATACCGCACCCAGACCAATACGATATGCGTCATAATATACTGTATAAGATCCTGAACCTGTGGGTAATACCAATACCGGTGCCGTAGTCAAAGCTGTCTTGAGCTTCTGGAAGCTCGCCTCACACTCGTTTGACCACCTAAACGGGGCACCCTTCTGGGTTAACCTGGTCAATGGGGCTACTATGGATGAAAACCCCTCCACAAACTGACGGTAATAACCTTCCAATCCCAAGAAACTACGGATCTCTGTAGCTGATGTGGGTCTAGGCCAGTTCTGGACTGCCTCAATCTTCTTAGGATCCACCTGATTACCCTCTGCTGATACAACGTGACCCAAGAAAGCAACAGAACTCAACCAAAACTTGCATTTTGAGAACTTAGCATATAATTGGTTGTCTTTCAGAGTCTGAAGAACGATCCGAAGGTGCTGCTCATGCTCTTCTCGACTGCAGGAGTAGATCAAGATATCATCAATAAATACGATCACAAATGAATCCAGATAGGGCTTGAACACCCAGTTCATCAAATCCATGAACGCTGCTGGGGCATTTGTCAGCCCAAAGGACATCACCAGAAACTCATAATGCCTGTAACGAGTCCGAAAAGCTGTCTTAGGGACATCGGATGCCCTAATCCTTAACTGATGGTAGCCAGATCTCAAATCAATCTTCGAAAACACCTGGGCACCCTGAAGATGATCAAATAAATCATCAATCCTCGGCAATGGGTACTTGATCTTGATGGTGACTTTGTTCAACGGATGATAATCTATACACATCCTCATCAATCCATCTTTCTTCTTCACAAACAACACAGGTGCACCCCAGGGCGAGACGTTAGGTCTAATGAAGCCCTTATCAAGCAAATCTTGTAACTATTCCTTCAATTCTTTCAACTCTGGCGGGGCCATGCGGTATGGCGGAATGGAAATGGGCTAAGTGCCCGAAGCCAAATCAATATCCCTGTTGGGTGGCATCCCCGGCAGATCTGCAGGAAACACCTTTGGAAATTCACAAACAACCGGCACTGACTCCATGGAAGGAACATCCGCACTAAAATCGCGGACATAAGCCAAATAAGCTAGACACCCCTTCTTGACCATATATCGAGCCTTCACATAAGAGATAACCCTACTGGTAGAATGACCAAGAGTCCCTCTCCACTCTAATCGAGGCAACCCCGGCAAGGCTAAGGTCACCATCCTGGCATGACAATCCAATATAGCGTGATAAGGTGACAGCCAATCCATACCCAAGATGACATCAAAATCAACCATATCGAGAAGTAGAATGTCTACACTAGTCACAAAACTCCCAATGGTGACTACCAAGAACGATAAACACGATCTACAACAATAGCATCTCCCAAAGGTGTGGACACATACACAGGAGCACTTAAAGAATCATGAGGAACAACCAAATATGAAGCAAAATAGGATGACACATAGGAGTAAGTAGACCCCGGATCAAATAGAACTGAAGCATCTCTACTGCAAACTGAAACAGTACCTATAATAACAACATCGGATGACTCAGCCTCAGGCCTGGCTAGAAAAGCATAACACCGGGACTGGGCCCCACTGTCACGCCCCAAAACCGAGGAGCGCGACCGGCGCTCAACCGACAGAACCCGGCCGAGCAAGCCGGTTAGATTTCCTTCTACCCAAACTCATCCATGAATAAAGAGGAGATGTACTCCATTAATCAACACTAAAAAGATTTCATTAATAACTTCCATTTCATTCCTATTAGCAGCTTCATTTATAAATTCCAAAATATTACGAGTTTATAGAATTAATGAAAAATATGATTTCCAAGTACCAACATTACTATTTCAATTCCCAACATCAATCGTAACCCACAATCTGTCTATAGAGCCTCTAAGTACAATAGAAGATTAATATGGAAATACCGGCAACAAGGCCCCGACTATACCTTAAAATACGGTACATGAGAAACAAAAGATACATGACCCCGAAATGAAGTGGGGCTCACCAAATCAGCTGAAAAGAGTGTACTGATATCACTGATCAATATCTCCGGCTGTGAAACCACCTGCATCCATTTAAAGATGCAGCGCACCCGGCAAAAGGGACGTTAGTACCGTTGAATAACACTAGTATGTATAACTAAACACCCTCTCAATAGAATGACAAACAATACAAACAAGATTATCATAATATCAATGAAAGCCTTAATCAACATCAAACCTCAATTTAGGATCAAGACAATGTTCAAATTAATTTCCATATCTCACATTGGGAGATTTTTAATATCGATATACCATTGTCCAAAATACCATTATTCACAAAACCGGTACCACTGTACTCTTAGCACGGAGTCCGATCATGACCCGATCGGCTAGGCTATCTCATTAGAGACATCAACCATAATTTCTCTCAATATCAATACCACTGTATTTAACACAGAGTCCGATCACGACCCGATCGGCTAGGCTATCCATTAGGGACATCGACCACAATCACAATTTCAATTACAATTTCCAGCATAATCACCACTATGTGTGTGGCATGGTGTCCGATCACGACCCGATCGGCTAGGCTGTCTTATTCGAGACATCAACCTTTTTGTATCAATCATCGCATTTCATATTACTTTCATATCTTTTCATTTCATTGGCACTAATGGCCATAATTATATGATCATTCTTGGCATGTTGGCCATGTCTAGTATTTCAAGCTCACCTTTTCAATTTCAACTATCATCATCAACAACAACAACAAATACAATTCAAATCAAGGTGTGTAGTATACATGTGAGCAATTTAGAGTCTAAGGCACATAGAGATATTTCACAAAATTTGGCATAATAGCCCTCATTTGAACTTGACTTAAAGTCGAAACATTATTAATGCACAATCCATATTTTAACACATCCTCAATTGGTAAAATAACATGAATAAATCATCTGGGATGCTAGTTAAACATATATCTTTCAACCCAATCTTACTCGGAATAGCCAGTTTCATAATGAATCACTGGGGACTTACATAATTTACATAAATATCGTGGGATTTAATTCTAAGAGAAGAGTTTAGCCAACATACCTCACTTGAGCTTCCTTACACTCTAAATGTTCTGGAATTCTTAGCAATTTCAATCTATTTTAGAAATATAACAAATTGCACCAAAATTAGGAAGATGATCATGGTTCTAGCTCACTTGAGCATTTTATCAAACACTAGGTATGCATAAAGTTTCAAGGTCCTTTTTATGAAGGATTCCATCATTCTACAACCCAATTATTACCATTTTTAGCACAATAATTTTTCTACACCCTTTGATAACACATGCATGTAAAATAAATAACCCTCATGCCCAAATATTATCTTGCTAATTATCCATTCCTACACAAAATTCGAAGTTGAGGGTTAGGGTGTAGAATCTTACCTCTAGGATGAAGACCTAGTGAGTTTCCCTCCTTAATCTTCCAAAACTTGAGCAAGAATTGAAGAACAATTATTGAAGAATACCTTCTCACTCTAGGGCACTCTCTCTCACTCTAAAGTGTTAGATTATTGCTCAAAAATGGCCCAAAGAGTGTATTTAACGAAATAGGGTCAGGTTTTAAAAATCCAAAAATGGAGCTCCGGAACGGTTCTATATGCGGACCGCATATCGGTCGCATAATTGCTGACAAAAATGATCAAAATCTGTCTGTATATGCGGTCACTATGTGGTGAGCATAACTGTTATGTGGTCGCATAATGCACCGCATAACAGTTATGCGGTCGCATAGTCGACCGCATAGCTGCTTCCAGAATGGCCCTCTCCTGCTCACTTCTGCGGCCGTTATGCGGCCCGCAGAGTGATTATGCGGTCGCATAATAGACCGCATAAACGCACCTTTTCGCCAAAAAATTTCCTTTATTTTCTCGTGTATTGTTCAACCCAAAAAGTCCGAGCCATGAAATATCAACACGTAAGCCTAGTCCGGCACTATGAAATATTATTTTCTTAGCAAATTTTACCGCTTTACACTTAAGTACTTCAAAATTTTTTGGGGTGTTACATTCTCCCCCGCTTAGGATCATTCGTCCTCGAATGAGGGTAAAAATCCGTCATTAGCATCTTATGCAACTTAGTTTGTTTTATACCACAAACTAGCAGCCCAAAATTTGACTAACTCCCTAAATTTTCAAAAATTTTGCCAGAGTTTCCTTTGTAATTAGGCATATCCACCTGTCAGAGAGCCCCAGAAACACATCCTAACAGCATATACATAATCCAACGACGTAACATAATATGAAACAACACCAACTGTGGCCTCATAAGCAATATATTTCCAGAACGGAACACCCTCAACATCAAATATACAAATCATACATAATTCATAGAAAGTAAGTCTTATAATTTTCCTAGATCACATCTTTATAAATACATGGTCATTCAAACAAATAAGGATACTTTTTCTTCATTTATTCCTCGGCCTCCCAAGTAGCCTCTTCAACCTGTTGGTTTCGCCACAACAGTTTCACGGAGGTAATTTCATTATTTCTCAATTTTCGGACTTGGCAATCAATAATAGAAACCAGAATCTCATAAGTCAATTTATCATTTATCTCAATAGTCTCAACCGGAACAATGAGTCTCGAATCTCCAACTACTTTCTTCATCATAGACACATAAAACACCGGGTGTACTAATGACATCGCAGGTGGTAGGTCAAGCTTGTACGCCACCTCACCGATCCTCTGAATGATTTTGTACGGTCCGACATACCTCGGACTCAATTTCCCTTTCTTACCAAAATTTTAAGAATACCCAATCATCTTTTTTGAACTTCAAATCCCTACAACGAACATCCGAATAGGATTTCTGATGACTCTGAACAGTCTTTAACCGTTCCTTAATGATTTTAACTTTTTTCATAGCCTGATGCACGAGGTCTGGCCCTATCAACTCTGCTTCCCCAATTTCGAACCACCCAATGGGAGATCTACTTCTCCTACCATATAAAGCCTCGAACGGTGCCATCTGAATGCTAGCATGATAGCTATTGTTGTATGCAAATTCTATGAGTGGTAAATGATCATCCCAGCTACCTTTGAAGTCTAGAACACAAGCACGCAACATATCCTCAAGCATTTGAATAGTCCGCTCTGCCTGCCCGTCAGTCTGCGGGTGAAAGGTTGTACTAAGATTCACCTGAGTAGCCAAGCCTTGCTGAAATTTCTTCCAAAACTTAGCAGTGAATTATGCTTCCCGATCAGAAATGATGGAAACTGGGGTGCCATGCAACCTGACTATTTCTTTGATATACAACTGAGCATACTGCTCCACTATGTCGGTAGACTTAACCGGCAAAAAATGTGCTGATTTCGTGAGTCGATCCACAATCACCCAAATCGAGTCAAACTTACGTGGGGTGCATGGTAATCCAACCACAAAATCCATATTAATCATTTTCCACTTCCACATTAGAATTTCTATGTTCTGTGCCAACCCACCGGGCCTTTGGTGTTCGACCTTCACTTGCTGACAATTCGAACATCTTGCCACAATGTCCGCCACATTCCTCTTCATATTATTCCATTAATAGACTTCCTTAAGATCATGATACATTTTTGTAGAACTTGGGTGCACAAAATACCTAGAAGTGTGAGCTTCAGTCAAAATTCTTTCACGGAGATCATCCACATTTGGAACATATAGTCGCCCTTGGTACTTTAGTGTACCATCATCCATGCCAAGAGAATAGGCCATGGTCTTATGTTTATGAATCCCCTCTTTCAATTGCGCTAATAATGGATCGTTGTATTGTTTCTCTTTGACTTCCACAACAAACGATGATTCAGCCCTATTTTGCACAATTATCCCTCCTTCACTAGAGTCCGCAAGACGAACTCCCAAACTAGCCAATCGGTGAACTTCATTGGCCAATGTCCTTTGATATGCCTCCAAGTGTGCTAAGCTACCCATAGATTTTCGGCTAAGAGCATCTGCCACAACATTAGCCTTCCCCAGATGGTATAAAATATCAATGTCATAATCCTTGAGTAATTCAAGCCATCTTCTCTGCCACAGATTCAATTCCTTCTGTTTGAAAATACATTGAAGGCTCTTATGGTCCGTGAATATATCCACATGGACCCTATATAAATAACGACGCCAAATTTTCAATGCAAATACCGCCGCTGCAAGTTCTAAGTCAAGTGTTAGATAATTCTTTTCATGATTCTTGAGTTGCCTATAGGCATAAATGATCATCTTGCCACGTTGCATTATTAGTGGAACATCTATATCAGATTTCTCTTTCATATGACCTCCTATGAATTGAGTTATACAAAGATTTCCTTGATATAGTTACAATCTTATTAGTAATTGCAACTTGTTTGTTTTTTAAAATTTCTCAACAAAAGACATTACTAGGTAAGTTTTCTTATAGGACCATCCGTTTCAAATGAATAACATCTACTAGCTTGCACGCATACCCTGATAACATCAACTTGCATGGCATTGCCTCAAATATGAAGTAACAACGTGCTCAGACCTTTCTTAGCCACCCTCTTTCCTAATTATAAATCTTATAGGGTTTTAAGGAACCACTCTACTTCTCCTGTGAACATTCTCACAATCCCTCTTTACTATTAAACACTTCCCAAAGCACATATCAACACCTTTCATATGTATTCAATTCAACAAGAGTCATTGGCCTGAACAAGGCCTTTTCTGAAACTTGAGATCCTCCTAAATTCGTCAACGACCACTTCTTGTTTTCCTTATAAGTGTAGGACTTAGTCCACCTGATTCTATCCTCGATGAGTAACTCACCTTATTCCCAGTATTGTAGTCACCAAAAGTGTTTCCTGGTATTGCGGCCTAAGAGCTATCATGTTAAACATGTTTGGTTCGTAACAAGTGTTCATCCTTTCTCAATCTGTTTCGAACACTTTGGTCTAGACAATATGTTGATACTATATTTCCTTTGTGACTAGAGCATTCACTCCCATCACATTTTTCCCTTAATTTATAGTTGACAACCTTATTGTGCCACACACTTGTTTGCCTCCCATGAACTTGTAGTATTATTGTGCCTGGTTTGTTGAGTTTATCACACCACCACTTCATCACCAGTAGTCTCACTTTCCAATGTAATATGTATACATGAAGTCCCTCTATATATTTTAGTTGATATTCGGCATCACTCAAATCGGCTGCATTACAGTTGATCCATTATATCTTCTATTAACACTTGTGCTCTAGGCGAGTCCACCATTCTAATACGAACTATTTTGCGATAACCATGACCATCTCAATTTATATATTTTCTTCCAATTCCTCTCACCTAATTCTTCCTAGTTAGTGAATAGCTATGCGCTTTTCCATACGCTACGTGGTCTTTTCCATTACTTGGGAATTCATCCTGCTCGCCTCTCGACACTTGTTGGGATATCCGTGGGAAAGTGTGTTCATCCACGTATCACTTAACACTTCCTTGCTTGTAAGATTCTTAAGAGACTCTCCTTCAAGTCCAGATGCACTCTTGGGTTATTATCACATCACATTTATCTCTCCCACTCGTTCCGTATTTCTTAAAGCCTTGGAACTTTAGCTAAATCGCAAATCCGTGATTAACTCATACTAAGAACTCGCAAGCCTTTCACATTTGATCTGTAGTACTTCCTTGGGTTCCATTGTCCCTGACTTTCTAACAAGTATAAAACCCCTTTGCAAACCTTACTCTCAGTTTTTAGTATCGTTGACCTTGTCATGTATATTGTCACGTACAAAGAATTTATATTTCTTAACCTTCCACATTATTTTTATACTAGTGGTTTATCTTTTGCATTTCCTTTCAGAGAATCACGCTATCCGTGATCTCTTTTCGAGACTACACCTGTCTTCAACAAAATATTCAAACATCATTGCTACATGGTCTTACTCTTGTTTCATTGTATTTAAGTGGCCTCTCTATGGCCCTTCCTCCCCCACTTGGGGTGAATGATTCATAATTTGACACAAGTCTTGAATTTAGCAACTTCAGGGACATATGTCTCATGTCCCTATCCCCCATATATATGTTCGACTATTAGGGAGATTTAAGTCACCATGGTATTAACCTCATAAGTTCTCTACTCTTATTCAGCCACATAGGCTTGGTGTCACGACCCAACTGGAGGGTCATGACTAGCACCCGGGCCATATTTGTCGAGCACCAACGTACATTTTATCTAACCTTCCTTATTATCTTTAAGGGCCGACAAGATCAATATAAATAGTAGACATGGATCATGAACATCCAACAATGAAAGATAATGTCATGAACATACATAACATGGGACGACAAGACTGTCAAGAAACTATATATAAGGTACGAGCTATCATGATGCCATGAAAGACTATACAACAAAAATCAGCCGAAAAGGCATTCTAAACCATACATAAGTCGACACCTGTCTATGAGCCTCTAAAAGAACATAAGTGCTACAACATTGCCGGAACAGGGCCCCGACATACCCATAATGTCTATAACAAAAATGCATACCAAGACCACGGCAAGTCCGGAGAAGGGATCTCGCCAATAACCGCTGAACTGGACAGCCTACTGTGGTGGGGGAGCTACGTCTACCTGTCTATCAGGACCTGCAGCACGACATGCAGCGTCCACAAATAAAAAGGACGTCAGTACGAATAAAGTACTGAGTATGTGAGGCAAGAAAGCATAAGTAAGAATAGTAATGTAAACATGGATAGAGAATATACAACCTGTGACATCTGGGTACCTCTGAGGGCTACTGACATGAAATACATGATACATACATATATATACATAAACTTTTAAAACATACGCCTTTGTGGGCATCACCATCATCATATCGTACCCGGCCATAATAGGCTCGGTAAAACGTACCCGGCCATCATAGGGCTCAGTAGAATCGTACCCGGCCACGTGGAGCTCGGTAAAACCCAACTGATCAGTGGTTGCACAATAGGTGCCATACCCGGCCAACTATAGCGCGGCTCGGTAGAGTAAAATAGATACATATATATGATGCATGCTGGACTCATTGGAATCACATTTTGAACCTTTCGGAGTGACGTAAGGTCGGTATCCTTCGTACACGTTATTAGGATTAACTCTTCATCAAGAAACTTATAAGAATCAGGAACTACCAACAACATTGATAATATAAGAATAAGAGAAGTAACATCAATACCAATCGTTTCATAAGAAGGGCAGCAATGTAAGTACTGCTAGCTTCTAAGAGTAGAGTATCTTTGGGAGCTCGTTCATTACATTATGTACAATCGGAGTCGTGCAAAAGAATGAAGGGGATAGCCTCACATACCTTGTATATACTGCCCAACCTCAAGCTATGCAAATATCACGACTCCTTAGTCTACAATAAGACAAATGACACTATCATTATCGTTTAAGCGTCGTAACTATTATGTATCGACCACAACCTATTTTACGATGAAACGGACAGCACCTCCCCTATTTATATGACTTCCCACAAGTCAATACAATCACCAAACAGCCCAAACAACATCATTAATAATCATATTGAGCCTCCAAAACAGTCCACCAACCAACAACATTACTACCAAGCCTTTCGATATATATTTCACAAGTTCTAGCTTCAACGACTTAGCTGCAACTTGGATAATCTTAAATATATATATAGAGTAAGAGGTTCCTTACCTTTAAACAGAAAGAACAACTCCAATTTGACCTTAATTTTCCACGAAATATCCCTTCAATTCTGCCACAAGAACAAGGAAGCGAAACTAGCAATTAATTCGGGTTTTTCGGCACTAGAATTACTTTAGAAGACTTGAAATCACCTAGGGTTGATATTAAAAACTTGAAGGTGTATTTACAGGACATAAAACACTTAAAACAACCTCCCACACGAGCTGGAACAACACAAAAATCAGCAACAACAAGAAGAACAAGAAACTTACTAGCGCCACGGGATTCCCGACATTTGATTTGTGTTGTTTGACCTTTGTTTGGGTCTTGGATCATGAGAGAACCTTGAGAGACTGTTTTTAGGGTTATAAGGTCTGAATATACTGAAAAATAATGACTTAAAATGGGGTTGAGGTATCTTATATATGTCCATATGTCTTAAACCGCCTTTGTGGGCCCCATAGAGAGCAGCTTGGCGCACTCTCGCAAAAATGCGAATATCTCTCTATTCCGAGATCGTATCGACGAACGGTTTAATGCGTTGGAAACTAGACTCATAGATCTTCAATTTTATAGGTAGATCACCCCATAATTCCAAGCACATTGGGAGAAAAATGCAGTAACATTTGACCTAAAGTTTAAGTAAAATTATAAACCTAAGTTGCGACAACTTTTATCGACTTTTGTTTCATAACTCGCTTGACTTCAAGACTTATGATGCGGATATTATATGATTCAAATACATTAAAACAAGACCTCTTGGGACAGTTAATCACCTCTAGTGTTACCCGAAAATACGGGTTACAACATCCTTGATTCGTTTAACTTCTAATATTTGTTAACCACTCTTATACACCCTTGTATCGTTTAAGACCAATAGGATTAACTTCTTATCATCTCAAAGATAATCTCTTCTTGGATTTACATCGACTAACTTACGACGTGATCTATGGTATGCGAATTTGGGTTGTAACACCCTCTCCCCCTTAGGAACATTCGTCCTCGAATGTAAGGGTTTATGGGGTGTCTAACTCATCGTGGATTCCGACGGAGATTTCCGGCTGAGTTTCCCCCATAAAATGGACACTAGCCAAACTTGCAAGCAGTTAAACCCAACCTATGGCCTTACAAGACTATACAAAGCATTATGGATATGTACATTATCTGCATATCACCATTTTGTATTAAAAAAAAGAGTATTCACAAGCTATTGCTTACCTCATAGAGCCGTTTCACCTTATAATGCGTCCTTCTTTCCCCCGGCATCCTCGTTATCTTCACTCTGGAATAGGTAAGGGTATTTAGACTTCATCTCCTCTTCTGCTTCCCATGTCATTTCTTCTATATTCTTGTTCCTCCATAATACTTTCACGGAAGCTACATCCTTTGTTCTCAGCTTGCGGACTTGTCGATCTAATATAGCCACTGGCACTTCATCATATGATAGATCCTTTGTAACTTGTACATCTTTGATAGGGACGACCCGAGAAGGGTCTCCAATACATTTCCTCAACATAGATACATGGAATACCGGGTGGACAAATTCCAATTCAGATGGCAATTCTAACTCGTAAGCAACCTGTCCAATTTGTCGAAGAATTTTGTACGGCCCAATATACCGCGGACTCAACTTACCCTTCTTCCCAAAACGCATAACACCCTTCATCGGCGAGATCTTCAGGAAAACCCAATCACCAACCTCAAATTCCAGATCACGACGTCGGACGTCGGAATAAGACTTTTGCCTGCTTTGTGCCATCCTCAGTCGCTCTTGTATCACTTTCACCTTCTCAATGGCTTGGTGAATCAAATCTGGCCCATATAATTCTGTCTCACCGACTTCGAACCATCCAACTGGTGATCTACATCTCCTCCCGTACAGTGCCTCATACGGGGCCATTTTAATACTGGAATGGTAGCTATTATTGTAGGCAAATTCTATAAGTGCCAGATGGTCATCCCAATTCCCCTTGAAATCTAGAACACATGCTCGTAGCATATCTTCAAGCGTCTGGATGGTACGTTCAGCCTGTCCGTCAGTCTGCGGATGGAATGCAGTGCTGAGATTTACTTGTGTGCCTAAACCCTTCTGAAAAGACCTCCAAAAGTTAGCCGTAAATTGAGCTCCTCGGTCTGATATAATAGATACCGGCACACCATGAAGCCTAACAATCTCCTTGATATACAACTTCGCATAATCTTCAGCCGTGTAAGTTGTCTTAACTGGCAGAAAATGGGCAGATTTTGTAAGTCGATCAACTATCACCCAGATGGAGTCAAACTTATGATAAGAGCGAGGTAATCCAATAATGAAGTCCATATTAATCACCTCCCATTTCCAGGTCGGAATCTCTATATTCTGAATCAATCCACTAGGTTTCTGATGCTCGATCTTTACTTGTTGACAATTAGGACACTGGGCTACAAATTTTGCAATAGACTTCTTCATGTTATCCCACCAATACTGCTCCTTAACGTCATGATACATCTTTGTCGAGCCAGGATGGATAGAATATCGGGACTGGTGAATCTCAATCATAATCTTCTCTCGCAACCCTGCCACACTAGGTACACATAATCGGCCCTGGTATCTCAGTGTCCCATCTCCTCCGATCTTGAAAGCTGTAATCTTACACTGCTGAATTCCCTCTCTCAATCTTACTAAGGTAGGATCTTCATATTGCCGTGCTTTTACCTCGGCTACCAAAGATGATTCTGCTGTATTCTGTACAGTAATACCTCCGTCATCAGAGTCCAACAATCTGATTCTCATATTGGCCAGCTGGTGAAGCTCTTTGGTCAACCCTTGTCTACCTGCCTCAATATGTATTAAGCTTCCCATTGACTTACGGCTGAGAGCGTCTGCCACAACATTAGCTTTACCGGGATGGTACAATATCTCGACATCGTAGTCTTTCAGTAATTCAAGCCACCTACGCTGCCTCAAATTCAACTCCTTCTGCTTGAAGATGTATTGTAAACTCTTGTGATCTGTGTAGATGTCAACATGGACGCCGTATAAGTAGTGCCGCCATATCTTCAAAGCATATATTACTGTAGCCAATTCCAAATCATGAGTCGGGTAATTCTTTTCATGCTTCTTTAATTGTCTTGATGCATAAGCAATCACCTTCCCACGTTGCATCAATACGCATCCCAAACCTATACCTGAGGCATCACAATATACCACATAACCTTCTGTTCCTTCTGGGAGAGTGAGCACTGGCGCGGATGTCAATCGATTCTTTAGCTCCTGAAAACTATGTTCACAAGCATCAGACCACTGGAACTTGGTAGCTTTCTGTGTTAACTTAGTCAATGGTGCTGATATAGAGGAAAACCCTTCTACAAACCGCCTATAATATCCTGCTAGCCCTAGGAAGCTGCGGACTTCTGACGGTGTTGTAGGTCTCGGCCAATTCTTCACTGCATCGATCTTCTGAGTGTCGACACTAATACCCTCATCAGATATCACATGGCCAAGGAATGCTACTGAGTTCAGCCAGAATTCACATTTAGAGAGCTTAGCATATAACTTATGATCCTGAAGGGTCTGTAATACTATCCGCAAGTGGCCCGCATGTTCCGCCTCCGAACGAGAATACACCAGAATGTCATCAATGAATACGATCACGAACACATCAAGATAGGGCCTGAATACACTATTCATGAGATCCATAAAAGCTGCTGGGGCATTTGTTAGCCCGAACGACATCACCAAGAACTCAAAATGCCCATATCTTGTCCGGAAGGCCGTCTTTGGAATATCCTTCTCCTTAACCCTCACCTGATGATACCCTGAATGCAAGTCAATCTTGGAGAAATACTTGGCACCCTGGAGTTGGTCAAACAGGTCATCAATTCTTGGAAGTGGATACTTGTTCTTTATTATAAACTTATTCAACTGTCGATAATCGATACACATCCTTAACGACCCATCTTTCTTCCGCACGAACAAGACTGGCGCACCCCAAGGTGAAGTGCTAGGCCTAATGAAACCCTTATCCAGCAAGTCTTTCAACTGTGCCTTCAACTCTCGCAACTCTGCCGGGGCCATCCTGTATGGAAGGATAGAGATCGGTTGAGTGTCAGGCAATGCATCAATGCTAAACTCAATCTCCCTTTCAGGAGGAAGGCCTGGGAGTTCATCTGGGAAAACATCTGGAAATTCATTGACCACGGGGATTAATTGTAGAGTAGGCAGCTTCGCCTCCGCATCCCTAACGCGAACAAGATGATAAATGTAACCTTTTGAGATCATCTTCCTTGCCTTAAGATAGGAAATAAACCTACCTTTCGGCGTAGCAATGTTCCCCTTCCATTCAATGGCGGGTTCACAAGGAAACTGAAACCTAACCATCTTCGTACGACAGTCAACATTTGCATAGCATGAGGCCAACCAGTCCATTCCCATTATCACATCGAAATCAACCATTTCTAACTCAAATAAATTTGCCGAGGTTTGACGACTACAAATCATCACAGTGCAACCTTTATAAACCCTTCTAGCAATCACAGAATCTCCTATCGGAGTGGATACCGCAAGTGGTTTACTTATCAATTCAGGTTCAATGCCAAACTTATTAGCCACAAAGGGTGTAACATATGATAAGGTAGATCCTGGATCAATTAGCGCATATACATCATAAGAAAACACAGACAATATACCTGTAACAACATCCGGAGATGACTCGAGATCTTGTCGACCTATTAGAGCATAGGTTCGATTTTGAGCACCACTCGAACTCGGCACTGAACCTCTACCTCTACCACGACCTGTCGACTGTTGAAAACCTTGTGCTGGAGGTCGAACTGATGAGGAAGAACCAGACACAGATCCAGTCGGTTGAGCCATACCACCACCTCTTCTGTTAGGACAATCCCGCATCATATGGCCACGCTGTCCACAAGAAAAGCACGCATCGGAACCTCGATGGCACAGTCCAAAGTGGGCCTTGCCGCACTGATCACAACGAGGTGCTGGGGGTCTCGTCTGACTAGTATCTCTATGAAATTGTGAGCCTGATGCCCTCAAACTCTGACCTGAACCAGAATAGGTAAATCGATCATACCGAGGCCTCTAAAACTTTGGAGGAGCACTAGCCACAGGTGGCGCCGAACTCCTCAAAGATTGGGGCCTGATACTGCCTCTGAACTCATCAGAATACCCTACAAATCTCGCCCTCTTATGCTGGCCCCTATCCTGCTCCCTATCTGCCCTTTGCTGGCGCTTACGATCCTCTAGGGGCTGGGCATAAGCCTGAATACGCGAAATATCCATGCCCTCTACCAAGGAGGCTGTTGTGCACTCATTTATCAGATGTGGTCCTAACCCGTTCACGAACAGATGCACCCTATCACTCATCTCTGACACCATATGGGGAGCATACCTTGCTAAAGAATCAAACTGTATACTATACTCTCGTACACTCATATTACCCTGTCGAAGGTTCAAGAACTTATCAGCTCTAGCTCGTCGTATCTCAACTGGCAAGTAGTGACGAAGAAAGGCCTCAGAAAATTCCTTCCACACGGCTGGAGGAGCGTTCGGACCCCTAGATCTCTCCCAACTATCATACCAGAAAACCGCTAAATCCTGTAACCGATAAGAAGCCAACTCTACTGCCTCCGTATCACTAGCATGCATAACCCGCAATGTACGATGAATCTGATCAATAAATGTTTGTGGGTCCTCCTTGGGGTCTGATCCGGTAAACACTGGAGGGTCTAGATTAATAAAATCACGAACTCTCGCACTAACCGGTTTATCAGTAGCACCGGTATTCTGCCTCTGAGCCTGAGCAGCTACCAAGCTAGTCAACAATTGCACCGCACTGCGCATATCGTGGTCTGTAGTGCTAGACGGAGGAACTGGATGTACTGGGTGCCTCCTAATATCCTCTGGAGGAGACGGAGAGGTATGAGACGGCATCTCACTCTGAGCCTCACTTTGGCCTGCTCTGGCTGGAGGCACCTGAATGTTACCCTCTCCCACAGCTGTATCAAGCCGTTTACTAATTGCTTGCTTCCTAGTCGAAGGCATCGCTGAAAGAAAACAAGGTGAATATTAGATATGAACACTTACTACTCAACTCTACGCACGATCTAGATTCAGGAAGAAGGTAACAACCCTAGATGTCACGTAGTCTCCTGATTATAAATGTGGCGCGCTACACATCCATAATCAAAACTCTACTAGACACGGCTCATAGACATCCCCTAGGACAGACTTGCTCTGATACCAAGTTTGTCACGACCCAACTGGAGGGTCATGACTAGCACCCGGGCCATACTTGCCGAGCACCAACGTACATTTTATCTAACCTTCCTTATTATCTTTAAGGGCCTACAAGATCAATATAAATAGTAGACATGGATCATGAACATCCAACAATGAAAGATAATGTCATGAACATACATAACATGGGACGACAAGACTGTCAAGAAACTATATATAAGGTACGAGCTATCATGATGCCATGAAAGACTATACAACAAAAATCAGCCGAAAAGGCATTCTAAACCATACATAAGTCGACACCTGTCTATGAGCCTCTAAAAGAACATAAGTGCTACAACATTGCCGGAACAGGGCCCTGACATACCCATAATGTCTATAACAAAAATGCATACCAAGACCACGGCAAGTCCGGAGAAGGGATCTCGCCAATAACCGCTGAACTGGACAGCCTACTGTGGTGGGGGAGCTACGTCTACCTGTCTATCAGGACCTGCAGCACGACATGCAGCGTCCACAAATAAAAAGGACGTCAGTACGAATAAAGTACTGAGTATGTGAGGCAAGAAAGCATAAGTAAGAATAGTAATGTAAACATGGATAGAGAATATACAACCTGTGACATCTGGGTACCTCTGAGGGCTACTGACATGAAATACATGATACATACATATATATACATAAACTTTTAAAACATACGCCTTTGTGGGCATCACCATCATCATATCGTACCCGGCCATAATAGGCTCGGTAAAACGTACCCGGCCATCATAGGGCTCAGTAGAATCGTACCCGGCCACGTGGAGCTCGGTAAAACC